>NW_007211620.1:91339-92367 GCF_000164805.1 Carlito syrichta | reverse complement strand
GCAAAAGACAATCGTATTTCTTTACACCAATAATAAACAAACAGAAACCCAAATAAAAAACACAATTCCATTCACAATAGCCACACACACACACAAAAAAAAGAAATACCTTGGCATCTTCCTAACCAGAAACGTGAAAGACCTTTATAATGAAAACTACAAAACACTGCTCAAAGAAATCAAAGATGACACAAACAAGTGGAAAAATATCCCATACTCATTGATTGGAAGAATCAACATTCTACCTAAGGCAATCTACAGATTTAATGCAATACCCATCAAATTACCAGCAACATTCTTCTCAGACCTAGAAAAAACAATACAGGAATTCATATGGAAATGCAAACGACCAAGAATAGCCAGAACAATCCTCAGCAAAAAAAAAAAACAAAGCAGGAGGTATCACATTACCAGACTTCAAACTTTACTATAAATCTACAATAATCAAAACAGCTTGGTATTGGTACAGAAACAGGCATATAGACCAATGGAATAGAATTGAGATTCCAGAACAAAACCTCAATTTCTCAACCAACTCATCTTTGACAAAGCCGCTACCACTGACCACTGGGGAGAGTAGAACCTATTCAGTAAATGGTGCTGGGAAAACTGGCTGACCACATGCAGAAGACTCAAACAAGACCCCTATCTATCCCTATACACAAAAATTAACTCTAAATGGATCAGAGACCTAAATGTAAAACCTCAAACCATAAGAACCTTAGAAAATGCAGGACACGCCCTTATGGAAATTGGAACTGGCATCCAATTCCTGAGTAATACCCGAAATGCACGGGCCATAAAAGATAAAATAGACAAGTGGGACCTCATTAAACTGACAAGCTTCTGCAAAGCCAAAGAAACCATCAAAAGAGCAGGGAGACAGCCCACAGACTGGGAAAAAGTATTTGCCAACTCCAGGTCTGATAAAGGCCTAACATCTCGGATCTACAAGGAACTCAAACCTGCTGAAAAGAAAAAAACAAACAACCCCATTATAAAGTGGGCAAAAGATATGAACAGACACT
>NW_007211620.1:31494-90771 GCF_000164805.1 Carlito syrichta | reverse complement strand
GAGACACCCCTTATTAACAAGGGTGCCTGAACGATGCACATTTGTATACCTAACCCTTAACTGTACCCCACAATTTTATAATAAAAAATGTTTAAAATAAATAGAGATTTAAAAAATAGATCCAACAAAGAAAAAAAAAAAGTATGTGAAAATAATATAACATTTTCTAAATGATCCATCTCCCTCAGCCACTCTCCAAAACAAAGTAAAGAAAATATACTACATTTTCCTTCACCTATGCAAAAATGATAACAAATCATTATTTCTATCTCAGTCATCTTAGCTAACACAGTCTTGGTCATAAGATCTATTCTCTCCACTTGAATGAAGCGTCCTCTCCAAGTCAACCCTTTTTAGATTTTTCCTTTCTTCTTTAAAAGGGTAGGCACTCACCCTAAGTAGAAAGCATTCAAGTACACTAGTCCAGTCACTGTGCATAAGATCCTAGGTATCAACCTAGCACAACTAATACTGTGACAGTATGTGACAGTCTAAAATTTAAATAGCATAATCAGAGAAGATAAAGGGTTCTACTCAATATTCTCTCTAAAGCTGTCATCAATTAAAAAAAAAAAACTCTATATTCTTTCAACTCCCAAAACACCAAATTAAATAAGAAAATCACCAGATGGTATTTTAGCCGGGCACAGTGGCTCATGCCTGTGATCCCAGCACTGTGGGAAGCTGAGATGAGAGGACTCCCTGAGTCTAAAGTTTCGAGACCAGCCTGGGCAAATTGGCAAGACCTCTTCTCTACAATAAATCAAAAAATGAGCCAGGCATGGTGGCACGTGCCTATAGTTCCAGCTACCTGACAGGCTGAGGCAGGACAATCACCTGAGCCTAGCAGACCGAGGCTGCGGTGGCTGTGAATGTGCTACTGCACTCCAGCCTGGGCGACAGAGTGAGATTCTGACTTAAAAAAAAGAAAGAAAGAAAAAAAAAATCACCAGATGGTACTTGAGAAGAAAAGATCAGGGAGACTTGCTATGTAATTCTCTTTTCCACCAACCTGCTTTGTGATTTTAGGCAAATCATTTGAATTTGCTGATCTCCACTCCAACTATAAATAACAATATCCCTGAAAATGTCCAAAGCTCTTTTAACTTCAAGTATGTTTTATTATTTTATGGTTTTTCTTCAGTTAGTAGATGCAGGGTGGCATTCTCTTAATGTCCTATTTACGTAGTACTGTTGGATAATTAAGGCTTGCATTCATGCCTTCATTCAATAATTATGTATTGATCATCCATCATGTGGCAGACATTGAGTCCACAACTGAGAACACAAAAATCCCTGCCTTCCAAGAGTTTAGTACATTTAAGCAGAATTCAGTTAAAAAAAAAAATCAAAATTATTTGGATTAAAATACCGTATTTCATCCGGGCTCGGTAGCTCAGCCTGTAATCCCGGCTTTGGGAGGCTGAAGTGAGGGGATTACCTGAGCTCGCGGGGTCGTGACCCGCCTGGGCAAGTTGGCGAGACCTCACCTCTACAATAAATCAAAAAATTAGCCAGGCGTGGTAGCGCGCACCTGTAGTTCCAGCTGCTTGGTAGGCTGAGGTGGAAGGATCGCCAGTGCCCAGCGGGTCGAGGCTGCGGTGGCCGGGAGCGGCCACTGCACTCCAGTCTGGGCGACAGAGTGAGACTCCAACTCAAAAACATAAAATAAAATACCGTATTCCAAAAAATACAAGTCACACTTTGGCTTCTTAAATAAAAAATATTAATATTAACCATGAAGTCAATTATTGATGACTGGGAGCCATCCACAGGTACACACTATGATTGGATGAGGCCCTGAGGAATAGCAGAAGGGACAAGACCATTAACACCTTTCCTATGTGGCCCCAAGTCATAGACTTCTCCCATATGAATCTATCTTCTCTCTGCTTTATAAAAGTTTTCCTGCATCTTCAGAACTATCAGGCTGATGATAACCTGTTGATCTTTGAGCTCTCAAACTCATTTCTAACTTGTTACCATGACAGTTAGAAAATGAGATCCAAGTAAGCTAAAACCTTGTTTCAAATACAAAATAAATGCCTCTGAGCAAGACTAAAAGCAGCTACTTGTTAGCATTTTAGCATTTGGATTTTCAGTGTTCTGGTTCTGACTATTCAGAGGCTGTTTTACCACCTTCTTTCTGTGTTCCAGAAAGGAGTTCACAAGATAACTTCCGGATTTTGCTATATACACTGTGAATGAAACAAACTACCCAAGGCTTTTAAGAATTTCAAACCAGATACACACACATAGTCCAGGCCTTAGAAAAAGAAAATTCTAGCTGGGCTCGGTGGCCCAACTTGTAATCCCTCGCCTTGAAAGGCTGAGGTTAGTGGATTGCCTGAACCCGCGGGTTCGAGACCTGCCTGGGCAACTTGGTGAGACCTCATCTCTACAATAAATTAAAAAAAAAAAAAATTAGCCGGGTGTGGAGGTGCATGCCTGTAATTCCAGCTACTTGGAAGGCTGAGGTGGAAGGATCACCAGAGCCCAGCAGGTCGAGGCTGTGGTGGCCGGGAGCAGCCACTGCACTCCAGTCTGGGCGACGGAGTGAGATTACAACTCAAAAAAAAAACAAAAGAAAAAAAAGAAAAAGAAAATTCTTATTTCAATTCTGCCTCATCTGAACTGACCCACATTATCTTGAAAAAGCATGGCAATACTCTCTGTTTCTGCTCTAGAATCAATTATAACACTTTTTCTAAACTCTCTTGAATTTAAAGAAAAGTTTACAGATAAATGGACCAACAAACTATCTGCCACTCCTAAAAAACTTCAAAGTTCCTAGCTGGGAACTAACTTATAAAAAAACACACTTACCGTCAGTGAGAGTAAGAAAAAATTGTGCATTCTTAGACTATAATCAAAGTCAAAGTTCTATCAAATACTCAGGAAAGAATCACTGAAGGACATACCCAAGTAAAAAAGACAGAAGGAGGGACATTGATTCAGGCAACACACATTTAACTGGGACTGACAGAATGCCTGCTAAATTCCAGCCCTTGGCTGGGAATTCCTCTGCTCTCATGAATTGAGACAGACAAAAAATAAGCATGCAAACAAATCTAAAAACTGAATATTTTGAAAGTGATAAGTGCCATGAAAAAATAAGATGGAATAGGTTAAAGAGTAACTAGGGGAAGAGAGCCCTACTTTAGATAAAACTCTCTTGGAGTGATTTGGCAAAAATGTAATTGAATAGAAGGGGCAACCCACATGGGAATCTGAGAAGGGTCTTCCATGTGGAGGGGACAGGCATGCAAAGACACTTAGCATACACAAATTTGGCCTCTATGAGAAACCACAAGGTCACTGTGGCTGCAGCAGAGTAAATGACATGGGCAGTCGCAGTGGCTCACGCCTATAATCCCAACACTTCAGGAGGCCAAGGTGAGAGGATTGCCTGAGCCCACGAATTCAAGACCAGCCTGGGCAACTTGGCGAGACCTCATCTCTACAATAAATCAAGAAAATTAGCCAGGCACAGTGGAGTATGCCTGTAGTTCCAGCTACTTGGAAGGTTGAGGCAGAAGGATCACCTGAGCCCAGCAGGTTGAGGCTGCAGTGGCTGTGAGCGTACCACTGCACTGCACCCTGGTTGACAGAGTGAGACTCCAATTCAAAAAAAAAAAAAAGACATGGGCAGTGGGTTCCAGACAAGGTCAGAAAGCCAGACAGGTGCCAAGTTACAAATAGCCTCCTCCTAGCAAAGTTTTTACTCTATCAAGTTAGAGATAGAAAGTCCACTTCAGTAAGCTATGATCATGCCACTGCACTCTAGCTTGGGTGACAGAAACACCATTTACAAAAATAATAATTTTTTAAAAAACAAAGACAGTTTTTTTAAAAATAGAGATAGTATTCACCTGCATGCAATCTACTTATGTAGTTAATCCCCGTTTGTTTGTTTGTTACCCTACATCTCTATAATAAATAAAATAAAAGAGAAAGTCAACATAGAGAGCTGGGTACAAGCAGCGTGTGCCTATAGTTCCAGCTTCTCAGGAAGCTGAAGCAGGAAGATCCCTTGAGCCCAGGAATTAGAGGCTGCAGTGAGCTATGGTCACGCCACTGCACTCAGAGCAGGACACCATTAGCCGTGTTCATAATAAGTAAACTAAAGTATGAAAAAAGGACATAATGGGGAGAGGAGTAAAGAGTTAACAAATTACATGAGGAAATAGGCAAAATTACCAACCACAATCAAAAACAAAATTCTATAATAGAAAACAAATACTTCAGGGATAATCTTGAATATAAATACGTATTGAACTTACATACTTGAAAGACTGTTCCATCCCCATCGGTCTAACAAGTTGGTGATAAAGAACAGTGTCAACTAAGAGAGCCTCTCAAATGCCAACAGTAGAAGTCATTTGATATTTCTGCTCCCCTTTGGGCTAAGACTGTTTGCAGGTGACTTTTCTCCTCTCATAATTCATTATAATTTGAACCAATTTTGGACCCATATTGGAAAAGAACCCTAGGTCACAGGCCGAGGTATCCAGAACATTCCCTACCAAGGGCTGTGTGAAACTTATTGACCCAGCTGAGTACAGATTTAATAGGCAAGAGAGACTGCATATGATTAATTATAGTTATTTATATTTATGGGTTTGAATCTTGAGGATGCCTGGCCTATCCCCATTTTATTTCATAATTTTCCCCCTGTTGGAGACTGAAGAGCAAAAGTCAATTGCCTGAGTGTTGGCATCACACTGGAAACTAGAGGGCCGTGCATTTCAATTCCAGCTCAAGAAACACTCTGGCTAAGCAGATGCAATTCACCAGACCCCAGTGGGCCAGGATCGCACTGTTGTCAGTCAAATCACATAGCTGATGGAAATCAGCAGAGTACATTAGCAATTTATACTCAACAGCCTCTCTTCAACCATAAATTTGGAGATAATTTTGAGATAATGTTTGAGATAAAATTGAGGTAATGTTAAGTAAAGCCTAAAGTTAATCCAAAAGAATTAGCCCATAGTTTGAGCCTGTCTCCCTACCATGAGGCAGTCAGTAACTATGTGGCATTTCTAATAGGATTCCTGCCAAAACTCCAGGTTTCATTATCAATGCGGTGACCTTCAGGCCTGACCTCACCCAGTGCACTTGTGCCTACTCCCTCGGTCATTAGTTTGGCAATTGCTATCAATGTGCTTTGTTTTTCAGACTGTATTCTGAGGCAGCCAACCACTCTGCAGAGGTCACGGAATGGGCAGTCAGCAACCTGACATGTCACTCCACCCAACAGCAATCTCAGGCTGAACAAAGTCACCGGACTTTCCTGGACTTCAATGTCCGCACATAAAAAATTAAGATCACCAGATGCAGTGACTCAGGCCTATAATCCCAGCACTTTGGGAGGCCGAGGTGAGAGGACTGCCTGAGCGTACAGGTTCAAGACCAGCCTGGGCAATTTGGCGAGCCCTCACCTCTACAAAAAATCAAAATTTTTTAAATTTTAAATAAAAAAAAAAATAGCCAGGCATGGTGGTGCATGCTTGTAGTTTCAGCTACTTGGAAGACTGAGGCGGAATGATCACCTGAGCCCAGCCGGTCGAGGCTGCAGTGGCCAGGAATGTGCCACTGCCCTCCAACCTGGGTGACAGAGTGAGACTCCTACTCACAAAAAAAAAAAAAAAAAAAAAAAAGATTAAGATCACCTGTGCATTCCCTTTTTCATGGCACTGCTGGACCCCCAAATCCTGGCTACCTGCCATTTTCCCATCTAAACTGGACATTGAGGGTAGTTTGCTCACCCTGCCAAATAATTGCCATCAGCATCTCCTTACCCCACACAGGCTTGAAAAACCAACACTTTTATGCTGATAATAATTAAAATAAAGAAAGGTCTAGAAATAAGCGAACACCCCTAAATAAACAGACATTTTAGAATGTTTTTATAACTTATGAATTAATACCTTCTGGGTTAGTTACACTCTGGATAGAGACATGGTAATAGATAAGCAGAAAATTAATTACGAAGAGACCAAAAGCAGATAAACAATATCTCTCTGTATGTGTGTGAGTATTTCTGTTTTAAAGTAAACACAGGTATGGACTGAAAGAATATACCTCAAAATGTTAAAAATCTCATCTTTGAATGGTAGGATTGTCTATTTTTTTTTAAGTCATGGTCTTACTTGTTGCCCAGGCTGGAATGCAATGAACCAACCACAGCTCACCACAGACTCGCCTACTGGGCTCAAGTGATCCTCCCACTTCAGCCTCCCAAGTAGCTAGGACTACAGGTGTGCAACACCTTGCCCAGCTAATGTGTTTTTTTGGTTTTTTTAGATATGCAGTCTCACTATGTTGCCTAGGCTGGTCTCGAACTCCTGGGCTCCAGCATTCCCTCCCACCCTGGGATTCCAAAGTGCTGGGATTACAGACGTGAGTTTTCATGCTCTGCCAGGTCATTCTTTTTTCTTCCTTGTGTACATAATTTTCTAGATTTCTAAATTGAGGCTGTATTATCCTTGTAAGTAAAAAACAAACAAATAGCCTGTGTGCACTGGTTCACACTTGTAATCCCAGCACTTAGGGAGGATCACTTGAGGCCAGAATTTGGAGACCTGCCTGGGCAATATAGTGAGCGAGACCTCATCTCTACAAAAAATAAACAAAAATATTTTAAAATTAGTGGAGTGTGGTGGTATATGCCTGTAGTCTCAGCTACTCAGGAGTCTGCTGCAGGAAGCTCACTTGAGCCCAGGAGTTTGAGGCTTCAGTGAGCAGTGATAGTGCCAACTACACTCACCTGGGCAACAGAGCAAGACCCGGGAAAAAAAAGGAAGGAAGAAAGGAAGTATGGAAGGAAGGAAGGAAGGAAGGAAGGAAGGAAGGAAGGAAGGAAGGAAGGAAGGAAGGAAGGAGTGTGAATGCACACATATAAGAGGAAAAAAGTAAGAACTCTAAACAGCATCATGCAGATGGATAGCTGACATTTGTTTAAATCCCATGTCATCTGACCATTACTTGACTGATTTTCCTGTTACACAACTTTTCTCACCTTTAATGAACTAGAGTAAGACACTCATATAGAGAAAGAAGAAGGATAGTTTGCCTTTCCTTATTAGGAATCTTGAAATAAGAACTGTAAATGTCGCCGGGCATGGTGACTCATGCCTGTAATCCCAGCTCGTTGGGAGGCCAAGGCGAGAGGATTAGCTGAGTCCTGGGTTCCAGACCAGCCTGGGCAACTTGGCGAGACCTTATCTCTACAATAAATCAAAAAAATCAGCTGGGTGTGGTGGCACACACCTGTGGTTCCAGTTACTTGTAAGGCTGAGGCAAAGGATCACCCGAGCCCAGCAGGTCAAGGTTTCAGTGGCTGTGAGCGTGCCACTGCACTCTAGCCTGGGTGACAGAGTGAGGCTCCTACTAAAAAAAAAACTGGAAATGTCACAAAATTATCTACCTCATTATGAAGAACAGTCTCCACCCTAACTAGGATAAATTTGTCTTGAGCATCAGACACAATAAGTAATTAAGCCTAAGTTAAATTGCACCAAAATTGTCCCTGCATTTTTAGTTATTGCATATTATACTTTCTCAGGGATTTAAGACAACATTGGAAATTCCAATTATTCAAACCAGAGACTGCAAATCTGACTGAACATCCTAGAACTGGGTGTTCCCCAAAGTTCAACTCCATAGGCATAGAATCTTTTCTGATAACAACACACCCAAGGAGCCCTTCCACTGTGTTAGGCCTTAAAGGAACTCCACAAGTACAAGTGTACAGAGGAAGGACAGACCATTCTAAAATGGGGGCCAAACATTCTCTCTCTTCCCACTCTGTGGCAATTCAGTGCTTGCCTACAGGAACACAGCAACTTTTCTGGGCATAGGCTGGATCCTGCTAGTCACAGGGTGCTGTTCTTGGTGTTCAAGTGACACCACTGACCCTCAATAGAACATTCACTGCTTGCCTACAGGAACACAGCAACTTTTCTGGGCATAGGTTGGATCCTGCTAGTCACAGGGTGCTGTTCTTGGTGTTCAAGTGACACCACTGACTCTCAATAGAACATTCACTACAGGAAGGAGCCAGTGTGGGGGTCAGACACAGACAGCCCTGGACTGAATTACAACTTAGCCGTTTAACAGCTGTGTGACTATGAACTTTAGTTTCCTCATCTATAAAATCTCAACTGTGTCACAAGTTACAATGACCAGCACTTTGCTCTGATCAACCAGGTGCACTTAAGACTCACAGGTTAATGAAATAAATCCCATCATTTCCCTGAAAAAACATAGGTCAGCCTCATCTGGCATTTCTCTAGCGTCTCTCCCCAAAATAAACATTCTCTCAAACAAAACGAATACTGTTATTTTGGAGTGTTCGATCAAAATACATCCCTATAAAACAGAACAACTAATGCAGATCTAACTCCAGGTCACAGGTGACCTGTTACAGAAGTTAAGAGGAGGCAAGCCGGGCTCGGTGGTTCAGCCTGTAATCCCGTGCTTTTGGGAGGCTGAGGTGAGTGGATTGCCTGAGCCTGTGGGTTCGAGACCCGCCTGGGCAACTTAGCGAGACCTCATCTCTACAGTAAATCAAAGTGAGCTGGGTGTAGTAGCGCACGCCTGTAGTTCCAGCTACTTGGCAGGCTGAGGTGGAAGGATCACTGGAGCCCAGCAGGTCGAGGCTGCAATGGACGGGAGCAGTCACTGCACTCCAGTCTGGGTGACAGAGTGTGACTCCAACTCAAAAAAGAAAAAAAAAAAAAAAGAGGAGGCAAGCCGATTTTCACTTTAGGTCAGTCTCCAATCACATGGAGTCCAGTATTCATATCTCTATCTCTAGTAGTCTTTTAGTTGGCGGATTCAAAGCATTCCCTGTAAGAAATCTGGTCAAAGGTTTGTGACCTGAGTTAACCCAAGTCACTGGTACAACTCTGACCCACAAGAGTGATTTTTTTTTTCCTCTGTTTGAATAGTACTTCTTGGCATTTATTTTTAGTTCAGAGAAGGTGAGAAGTTACTTTCCGGCTCTATCACAAACTTTGGACACCATTCTCCTTACAAAAAAAAATATAAAACCAAAATGATATAGAAACTGTCAGCTCTATGAAGTAATTGTTTTTCGAGAATGTGTCCCTTTTAGGATGATACCTTGATCTCAGGATATAAAAACATTTACCATGTCTTTGGTTAACCTTATAGCAAAAACTGGGGAATGAGGGTCACTGATCCCATCTCAAGTGCCAAAATGGGTCTTGCTTGGTCACTCAAGCAAAGCATGCCAACCACAGGCCAAGAGTCTACTGAGAATTCATCCTTTACCCATGCCACACAATCTCCTTCATCGCTCAGACTCCTCCACCACCTCCCAACCCAACCTGGTCCTCCCCTTACCACCACTCCCTATCCATCTGCACTAACGAGCAACTCACTCCTTCATTTCACAATTGCCCTTCCTACTCTCACTGCTGATCTGATTTACATTACTTCAATTCTTCGTAACACAGAATTAATTAGTTTATGCGGAACCAAAAAACTAACACATGAAGAGACCTAAAGGAACTGAACTTTTAACTAAGGTTTCAAAATGTTCTACATACTAATCCTGCAATTGTTAAGTGGGCATTAGAAAATGCCCAACCTATTGTGCCTAAACACACCAGAAAACCACATTTACCTGATGTTTGCATTTCTTTGGGTATACCACTTAAAACGATAATGATTACAATTCACCATATAACAATGACTATGGAGAGCAAAGTCACTGGATAATTCAAGTAGTAGAAGTCACTCACTCAGCAGAAGAAAAAGAACAGAGAACGAAGTCTACTTCCCATCCTAAGTAACTACATGAACACCATTTTTTCTCTACATTCATCCTCTACTTCATCAAAAAATTTTCCTCCCCTATTAAAAAGAAGAAAAAAAAGAGGACATATAAAATACAATTTAGAGTGCAAAAGAAAAACAATATGTAAACTCAAATATGCAATGCGTTTTCATTCATACAACCAACATTTGTTGGGTACCTACTGTGTCAGACCATGTAAACAAAGAAGAATAATTTATGGTTTCTGCCTTTAAGAAATTCACAGCTTAGAGAAGAGGATTCTAAAACACATACAAGTTATACAAATAAGATTTGAACAAGGAAGGGGTTAAGAGAATACCCCTGCATGAAAGAGAAGGCAGGTAATATCATCATTTTTTCCAGAGAAAAAACATTTAACTTTAATGTTGAAGGTTCACCACGTCCAGAGTATGAATAAGACATGATTGTATGAGCAACCACATCATTTTCAAAAACAAGGGGGTGTGGTCTGACTAGAGCACAGGGTGGTATGAGTAGTCACAAACGAGGAGGCAATGAGACTCATCAGGGCAAGAAGGGGTAAATTGCTGAAAATCTTATGTGCAGTTCAAAGGAATCTGGACTTTGCCAGTAGGCAAATTATTGCCAACAAAGGCTTTTAAGCATATTTTTTGGCTACATACTGTGTTATAAAACTGTGCCAGTCAACTTATATATGTTACATTAATCTCTACAGCATTCCTAGTAGGATTAGAGAGTCTCCTACTTGAATTTAAAAGATCATGCTCTCATTCCCCATTCTCCATAGCAGTGTTGAGAGATAAACCAAAAGGACATAAATCTGGGAGCAGAGAAATCAGGGGACTGGACACAATTCGTGAGAGCTGATACTAAGACAATGACAGTAATAACAAAGGGAAGAGCACAGAGTCCGAGTCCTTTTGGAGGAAGCACTGCTAAGATGACTGTCCCCAGAAGCAGCAATTCTTACCTTCTGTCAAACAAAAGGCTCCTCTCCCAGGGGTTACACCACCACCCTGGCTGAAAAGAAGCCCTAAGAGCACTTCGTGCTACTGGCCATCTAAGAGCAGTCAGTCCCCCAATAAGGAATTTATACTCTAACAGGCCACCATGCCTTCAGGAGATAACCTGGGCTACAGACACTCTGAGAAGGTTTCTGCTCACTCTTAACTACTAATTCAACAGAAGTTGCCACATGTTCTCCATCCAATTTCCCCCAGGACATCACCAGGACTAACTCCACCACGCTCCACAAGCCTCTTTACCTCAGTCATCACCAGAAGCAGTCTGCCCCATCTCTCACCTCCCCAGCCAGCCCTCCCTCCCTCCCACTCTGCCCTCTGGAACTCAAAATCTATCCCCAGCAAATTCCATTATAACCTCTTCTCTGAATGTTCCTTTCACCAAGCTAAACCCCGAAAACATGGAGACAGTAAGATTTAACCTCAATTTTGGAGGCTAAACCCTAATAACACTGTTTCCCCGTATTACATCAACCAGAGATTATTTAAATCTCACATTTAAGACTAGTTTCAAGGATGGCTGTACTAGTTGCTAAAATATCAAAACATCTCTAAAGTAGTTGATAAATAGCACCTTTCCTGGGACCTTCTTGTAATAAAGAGATTAAATAGTTAATGCCTAGCTTCACAAAAGGCCCCCAGGACGCTGCTCCAGATCAAAGACCTGCATCTGTGGGTTCCCATTACATATGAGTTGTTAAATATTTTGAGTAACATCCTTGTTCATACCCCAAAAATCCTCCAATCTGGAGGTGGTTTAAGTGTCTCTCCAGTTCAACTTCCAATTTCTCCTCTATCTTCTTTCAAAAATCTTACCTGTTGGAAGTTCATGCCATTAGACTTTACCACGCATTATCCTTTCTTGCTGTCCCCTACCCACCTACTGCTGTTTTCTCCTCATTCACTGGTGACCTCAGCACTTAGCTATTTTCTCTTCCAAACTCATCTATCTTCATGCTTCCTGTCTTCTACAACTACTTGGAGGTTCCAATTCCTCATTCATTTCACCTCTGATAATCTTTTTTTTAACCCTACATCAGTCATCCACTCTCATTGCTATAAACTCTGATTTAGGCATCAGGATTATTTATATCACCTCTTCTTTTTTTTCTTTTTTTTTTTTTTTGTGGAGACATGGTCTCACTACTTGTCCAGACTGGTCTCGAACTCCAGCCCTCAAGCAATCCTCCTGTCTCAGTCTCTCAAAGTGCTAGGATTACAGATATGAAGCAACATGCTCAACCCTATTTTACCAACGCTTGAGACTTCAGTTTCAAGTACGCCACACTGTGAATACCGCCTTCTCTGTCTTCAGCTTATCTATTGTACTCTAGTATTTCCATTCCAACACCTTGGCACTTTCTGATTCATCAATCCATTGACCCTACTATTTGTCTATCAGTCACTTGTCTTCCTGCCAAGTTTAGAATAAAGGTCCATCATTATAATTCCTCCCTTGCAAGCACCCTTAACTCCCTTGTACTTCTCTTCCTGCTTCTCTCTTCTCTGCCTGACAAATTCCCAAAATGGGTTAAGCCTAACTATCTGCCTGGTCCACACCTCCACCCAAACAGCTGAAGAAACTGGCCTCAATTTAAATTCATGGCTGCAAATTGCTAGTGACCAACAATCCTACTACATTTCCCTGGAATGTTTCAAAATACCCATTTCAGCAAGGTGCGGTGGCTCATGCCTCTAATTCCAGCACTTTGGGAGGCCAAGGCAGGAGGCTTGCTTGAGCCCAGGAGTTTGAGATCAGCCTGGACAATATAGGGAGACCTTGTGTCTAGGAAAAAAAAAAAATCAAAAAATTAGGCAAGCCTCATGGCATGCACATGTAATCCCAGCTACTCAAGAGGCTGAAGCTGAAGGATTGCCTAAACCCAAGAGATCGTGGCTGCGGTGAGTGGCGATCATACCACTGCACTTCAGTCTGGGCAACAGACTGAGACCCCAACTCAAAAAAATTTAAAAATAGCCTTTTAAAATATCTCTTCTGAAACCTATTTCACCTCTTCCCATTTCAGTATCATCACCCTTCACTGGGAAAGTAGAAGGAATCAGGTAAGAACTCCACCTTCCCCCACCCAAACCATGACCAACAAGCAATCTTTGTACCTGCTCTCTCAGTAGTCTCTCCTCTTACAAAAAATAATGTCTAGTAAAGACCAGCCCCTTCATCTATGCCCTAGATCTCCTCTCTTCTTGGATCTTCAGAAATTTTACTCCTACAATTACCCATCACTCCTGCCATCATCTGCTCCTCTCCTCTACTGAATCACTCAGTCAGCATAGAAATTCACCATTATCCCTTGGTTCTAACAAACCCTCCCTTGACGAATATCCTCTTCCAAGAACTCCTCAATTTCTCTGCTTCCCTTCATAACAAAACTTCTTGAAAGAGTTGTGTGTAAGCACTGTCTCCACTTGCACAACTCAATCCGATAATCATTTGCTCCAGCCTTTCTCCTTAAACTACAAGTTAGATTGTCAAAACCACAAATGAACTCTTTCACCAAATGCAAGCTTTATAAGTGACATAGTAGAACCATCTCCTTTTTAAAACATCTTGAACTCTTGGCTTCAGAGATTCAATGCTTTCCTGCTTTCCTTCCTATCCCACTGGCAACTCTTCCTTCTCTACTATATAATAGTTGCTACCATGACCTTTTTCTCTATATATACATTATCTCCAGGTCACACCATACTGTATCAAACACAACCTATATGCAAATAATTCCTAATTATGTATCCTCAACCAAAACTCCTCTCAGAATCTCTAAACTCCATTCATCCAATTATCTAAACGACATCTCCAAAGGAATGTCTAGCAAGCACTTCAGACTTAGAGCCAAAACAGAAACTCTATCATACATCAAGCCTGCTTCTCTCTCAGCTCTCTCCTTCTCAGTAAATGGTCCAGCTGTTCAAGTAAAAAATGCAAAACTTTGTTTTGATTCTTTTTTCTTCCTGTCAAATAATCTATCAGCAAGTTCATTCAATTAACTTCATCTACAAAACCTAGCCTAAATTCATCCACTTCTTTCTATCATTAATACAATAGCTGTCATACAATTATATTTTCTCAGTTGGGCAATTAAAACAGATTCCTAACCGAAGTTCTACTCTAATTTTTCTTCCCCCATTTGCCATATTCCTGTCTACTTTTAGCAGCCAGAGCAGTCTTTGATAGTATGCATTTCAGTGGAAGCAATATCGCCCTCTGTTAGTTTGTGAAATTATATATAATATATATTACAATTGCTTGAAGCACTCAAAATCTCAGCCCTACCCATCAAAGGCTTATTTTTTAGTATTTAAGCAGTACTCACTTGTTAGGGAGAAATTAAGTTTTTAATTAATTAATTTTAATTTAATTTTTTCATGCTGAAAAGTTACAATGAAAAACAAATTGAGAAAAACTGCTTTATAGCAAATTTACATCACTTCACTCTCCTGCACATAAACCTCTAATGCCTTCTATCACCCTAGAATGAAATCTAAACATCTTACCTTGGATTATAAACCCATATGAGATCTGGCCCTTGCTATTTTTAAAGCTCCTCTTGGATATTATAGTGGTTCCCAAAAGATATCCTCATCCTAATCTCTGGAACTTGTGAGGATTTTCTTATATGGAAAAAAAGAAAGTTACAAATGTTTAGATTAAATTAAGAATCTTAAAATGAAAGGATTAACCTGAAAGGATTAACCTGTATTGCTGAGGTGAACCCAAAATGCAATTACTTTATATTCTTATAAGAAAGAGGCAGAGGGAGATTTGATACATACAGAAGAAGGGAAGGCAATATGACCATAGAAGCAAAGACTGAAGTGATGCAGCCATAAACTAAGGAATGCCAGAAGCCACCAGAACCTAAAAGAGAAAAAGAACAAATTCTCTAGAGCCTCAAGAGGGGGGGTGTGGCCTGTTTACACCTTGATTTTGGCACAAATGAAATTGACTTCAGATTTCTGGCCTCCTGAACTATGAACGAATAAATTTCTGTTGCTTTAAGCTGCCAAGTTTGTGGCAACTTGTTACAGCAGTCACAGAGCACTAATATAGATACCTCTTACCATTACCCACTAAGTTCCAGGTTTATCACTTCCTGCTGTCTGTCAAATCAGATGACTATTATGATTCTCATACCAACTGTCTCCTCTGCCTGTAACGTTCTGTTCCTCACCTTTTAACAGCAAGCTCCTTCTGGTTATTCAGGACTCAGCTTGGATGTCAACTCCTCAGAGAGGCCTTCCCCAGTGAACCAAATCCAAAATAATCAAACAGCTGTCAACATCTCATATGTCTCTTCTTTATTTGCTATTATTTATTTCCCCCCACTAGAATATAAACTCTACAAGAGCAGAAATGCTTCTGTTTTGTATACCACTACTATCTTAAGTTGTAGAAAAATTCCTGGCATATATCAGGTGATTGATAAGCCTAATGAATGAATGGATAATGTAGGTGGTAAGAGAAAAAAAAAATGGTGCTCTTCAGTGACAAAAGAAACAGCATGGGGGAGAAGGAGGAAGAAACATTGAGTCCTGTCCCAACTATGGAATATACAAGTGGAAATGTCTGAGCTCAGGGAAGAGGTGTAGCTGAGAATATTGATTAGGGATTTATTGAAATGAGGGCTATTAATAAACTCAGTGCAAAGAGTTCAACAGAGAGAAGTAAACTAAAAACAAGCCCAGGGAATTCTAGTATCAAGGGAAAGAGCCTGCAAAGAGCTCCATAAGTCATCCAAGAGAAGAACAAGGTGTCACAGGAGCCTAGTGAAAACTCAATTTCACAGAGAAGGGAATGAGCAAAATTACAGAGATTTTTAAGTGATAAAATCCAACTGGGTTGCCAGTCAGGAGGACACCAACATCATAAAAAGAACAAATCCACCTGAGGTTGAAGCCAGATTCCCAATAGTTGTGGAATGAATATAAGGAGAAGTAGAAAAATAATGTATAAGATGTACTTGGAGGAAGAACAGCATGGAGGAGACAATGAGCATGTAGTGAGAGGGGAGTACGGGGTGAAGGGACAGTGCTGGTTAATGGTCTTGTTAGTTTCTGTGATGAGCGGATCCTGAGCATTCTTGTAAATATTTAAAAATGAAAGTGAACATGAGGAAATTTCATAAAATAAGTGTCTGAATGGAAAGGGGATCCAGAGTATCAGGGAAAGCATCAACTTTGGATAGCCACCTCTAAGCTGGTAGTTAATGATAGAGTTGACAGATTCAGAAGCAGGGAAGATGCAGAAAGGAGCAAAATATTAAGAGTTGACATAACATCTCTAGTTTCTAAGTATCTTAGGCTATAAGGAACCCGTGAAGAGAAAGTTAACTCCTTACCAAAAATCCATATTCTCTTCTTCCTGGACTCCCAGCTAGACTACATGTACCATTTATTTCCCTTGCAGATAAGTGTCACAACACAATAGATTTCCGTTCAACAGTGTATGAGCAAAACTGATACATACATTCATTTTTAAGACTAAGCGTTTAGAAAGTAGATATGCTGCCAGGCACGGCGGCTCACGCCTATAATTCCAGCACTTTGGGAGGACGAGGTGAGAGGACTGCCTGAGCCCACAGGTTCGAGACCAGCCTGGGAAATTTGGTGAGACCTCATCTCTACAATAAATTCACACACACACAAAAAAAATTAGCTAGGTGAGGTGATGCATACCTGTAGTTCCAGCTACCTGGAAGGATCACCTGAGCCCAGTAGGTTGAGGCTGCAGTGACCAGGAGCGGCCACTGCACTCCAGTCTGGGCGACAGAGTGAGACTCCAACTAAAAAAAAAAAAAAAAAAAGAAAGAAAAGGATTGACAGTGGTGGAAAACTATGGGGGGGACAGAGGGGAAGGGAGGTGGGATTAACGGCAGTCAATATCTGTCTGGGGACGGGGAGACACTCCTTATCAACAAGGGTGCCTGAACGAAGCATATTTGTATACCTAACCCTTAACTGTACCCCACAATATTAAAATAAAAAATATTGATTTAAAAATAAATAAATAAATAAGAAAAAGGTGTAATCTAAAAACAGGTAAAAGAATTGCCTCATGGTTAAAGTTGGAGAACATAAATTTATGTGTACTTCCAATTTGCATGATTGCTTTCATTTTTCCCAGTAGCAAAAAAAAAAGCAGACTGCTACCAAGATGCAGATTTTCATATCCAATAAGCCTAATAAAATTTTAGCCAAACATAGTAGCTCATGCCAAAAATACTAGGAGGCCAAGGTAGGAGTATCGCTTAAGGCCAGGAGTTTAAAACCAGCCTGGCCACATAGTGACACCCTATCTCCACAAAATATTTTTTAATCAATTGGGTTTGGTGGTGTGCACCTATTGCCCCAGCTATTCCGGAAGCTGGGGCAGGAGGATTGTTTGAGACCAGGAGTTCAAAGCTGCAGCGAGCAGTGATCACACCACTGCACTATGGCCTGTGTGACAGAGCAAGACCCTGTCACAAAAAAAAAAAAAAAAAAAAGAAAGTCTAAGGAAATGTTGGCTGTGCACAGTGACTCACACCTATAATCCCAGCACTTTGGGAGACTGAGGAGAGAGGATTGCCTAAGCCCACAGGGTTCAAGACCAGCCTGGGCAACTTGACAAGATCTCATCTCTACAATAAACCAAAAAATTAGCCAGGCATGGTGACCCATGCCTATAGTTCCAGCTACTTGGAAGGCTGAGGCAGAAGGATCACCTGAGCCCAGCAGGTCAGGGCTGCGGTGGCCATGAGCGTGCTACTGCACTCCAGCCTGGGCAACAGAGTGAGACTCCAACTCAAGAAAAAGAAAGAAAGAAAAGAAAATATTAACAATGTCATGAGCTTCTAGAAGTTGAAGCAAGAAATATTGCTTCAGACAGGCATGCTGTGCCGCATGTTCAACTGTATGAACAAGTTCAGCATCACTGGTGGAAACTGGTAAAGCACAAGGTAACATGTTAGGAAGTATAACTGTTCAAAGGCAAGTGTTCAATGAGCTGAGCTGTGAAATCCAAAGTAGCAAAAATCAGGAAATACATTACAGAAATAGGAACAGGATTATCTCTTGATTCTATTATTTCTTTACACAATTTTCAACAAAGTTTGTGCCAGAACAGAAAATAACTACGTATGTGGCACTGAGTGAGTCACTTAACTGCTCTGGGTCTGTTTGCTCACTGATAAGGCAGGGTTCATCTTATGTATAAAATAATACACACAAAGTGCTCAGTCTAGAAAACGGCAGTTGTTCAATAAAGACTTATCTCTATTGTTTATTATTAATAAGAAAAAGATAGAGCCAGGTTAAATTTCTAAGCTCTTTCCTATTTTAAAATTATCCAAATAGACACACATACACACACACACACACACATTTTTTTTTTGGTCACTCTGTCGCCCAGTCTGGAGTTCAGTGGCATGCTCAGGCTACCGCAGCCTCGAACTGCCGGGCTCAGGTGCTCCTTCCACCTCAGCCTTCCAAGTAGCTGGAACTACAGGACACACCACCACACCTGGTTAATTTTTTTATTTATTGTAGAGATGAGGTCTTACTAAGTTGTCCAGGCCAGTCTCGAACCACTGGACTCAGGCAATCCTCTCACCTCAGCCTCCCAAAGTGCTGGGATTACAGGCTTGAGCCACCAGGCCCAACTCAATCTATATTTTTTAGGAAAGTATCCCAACTACTTGATAGTGAGCTGGGATGAGGGGAAGGAGACTAGAAACACAATGAAAGAAAAAAGTGAATATCTACTTGTTATGATGAATCCTATGAGCATAATCCTGGAGGGAGATATGAGGAAGGCAGTCTCCTCTCGATGTAAATGCTACACCTGGTGGGGGCTGGGAGAAAGGTAACCCCAAACTCCAGGCAATTAGAGGAAGAGTTAGGCCAGGGTCCAGAGGTACACAGAACCCACAGGCCAAAACTGGCTTTCTCTTAGGCAGAAAAAAAAAGACAAACATTTTATGCTTTTAAAAAATGTTAAATTCCTACAGTCCAGTCACCTCATTTTACAGAGGAAAAAAGTGAAAGGTGCAGAGACTGGTCAAAGCAACAATTAAGTGGCTACAAGGTGATACATAGCCTTCAGGGATGCTCAGAAGTAAGCAGCTACCGAAAGTCGCCTTCAACCTACACTACACAAATAGTCTTCAAAGTTTTGTCAGCCCTTACAATCCAGCCACCTTTGATCAGGATGACAAGGTAACTTTTATCATTCATCTTGTTATGAATTCTTTTTCCAGATTCTTTCTTAAGAGACTGGATTAGGGAGGTATGTAGGGGAGAAGGGAGAAATTTAGAGAAGGGAGTCCTAGGAGTCCTGACAGAGGTGCTAAATCCTCAGGGACACGAGGTGACCTCGTTTGTAGATGCTTCCACTGATGGTCTTCAGGAATTTACTTTATATTGTCCCTTCCCTCTCCTATATGTTCTTAAAATATTAAAACTGCCAAACATGTAGAGAAAAAAGAGAGGCCTAAAAAAAGACAAAGCTTTAAATATCCAGTTGAATTCATTATCTGAAATACACCTGCCTGTGTGTATGTGCTGTTCAACCACACCCAACCCATTCTTTTCACTCATTTATTGAATAATTAAGGGGTGAGTGGGTTATGGAGCAATCATTCATGCACACCTATTAACTAAGCGCCACACAAATGGAAGGCACTTGGATTAGGCATGTGAGGTCTATAAAATTGTGTAAGATCCAACCCTGTTCTGCATGATTGGCTGCAGGAAAGGAAATGATGCATGTTTTCAAATAATTACAGTACATCAAAGTCTGTAAAGGACTTATGAATGGCATAAAAAGAGTAGCTGAAGGATTTAGAAAATGTACAAGACACTTCTGACAGAGGCTATGAGGGAAAAACCTCATGAAATTGGTGACCAGTGGACAGGGCTTTCAGGATTGGTAGGATCTCAAAACAGTGAAGTAGAAGGCAGAGCTTTAGCATATGGTAGCAGTAGAAATAAGACAGAGTTAGGGAATTCCGATTAGTCCAATTTGGTTGAATCCAGAGAAGATAAGGGCAGAAACTCAATACTGGGCCAAGTACTGTGGACTGAGAGGTCCACAAATTCCAAATCAAATATTTGAAACTTGATCCAATAGGACAGAGTGATCCACGGAAGGGTGGAACAGAGAGTGGCATGATCAAAGCAGTTCTGGCATCACCACAATGAAACAAAACATCCTTTCTTTATTCAGTCTAACTAAAAAGAAAACAACTTTTGAGAACAATACTCTGAACTGTATTTGTTCATCACTTTTGAAGTACATTTAGATGCTTATTGTATGTTCTTGAAATAATGGCATAAAATATTGACCAAAATGTGTCTAACATGTTTACCTTGAACATAAACTTTTGTTCCTCATATGTTTGTTACCATCTAATGTTTCTACCTAGCCTGAGTGGTCACCAGCAAATATAAAGTAAGTAATAAAACATTCTTTTCTTTTTTTTTGAGTTGGAGTCTCACTCTGTCGCCGGTGTACTCACAGCCACCACAGCCTCAACCTGCTGGGCTCAGTCAACCCTTTCTTCTCAGCCTTCCAAGTAGCTAGAACTACAGGCGTGCATCACCACACCTAGTTAGTTTATTTATTTATTTATTTATTTATTTATTTATTTATTTTTATTGTAGAAATGAAGTCTCATCAAGTCACCCAGGCTGGTCTCAAAACCGTGGAATCAGGCAATCCTCTCACCTCAGCCTCCCAAAGTGCTGGGATTATAGGCGTGAGCCACTGCGCCCGGCCATAATAAAACATTCTAAGCACGTCACTCCATTGTTACCAAGCCATACTCAAAGCCCATCTCATTTGACAGGAGCAGGTTATAGAAATATCATTTTTTGAAAATAGTCTCTCTCTTATAGAGTATGGAGTTTGTGTTTGCCTCTATAGTAAACCCTTTATTGAAGGACACATGGATAATCAAATACGAGATTCCACAAAGAACATTCCACTATTCAAAAATATAAGGATTGCCTTCAAAAATCTAAATTAAACAGTCACTATTTTTAAAGTACCCACAATCTGACAATATCTCAGTTAAAAAACACAGTATATGAGTAATTATTGTGCCCAAATAATGACGTAATGTCTCCAAATAATGTCTTCAAGCTTTGTTAATACATAGTTAAAGTAAGGTCTGCTAGCTTACACCTATAATCCCATGACTGCTGGGGCAGTCACTTGAGGCCAAGAGTTCAATCCTTGGCAACAAAGCAAGGCCCTATCTTTACAAAAACCAAGAGAATTAGCAGGACATGGTAGCACAGGCCTATAGTTCCAGATACCAGGGAGGCTGAGGTGGGAAGACCGCTGAAACCCAGTAGCCAAAGGCTTTAGTGAGCCATAATTGTACCACTGCACTCCACCCTCTGCAACAAAGTGAGACCCCGTCTCTAAAACAAACAAATAAATAAAATACATATATAAAGAAAAAACAGTCCTCTGCTCACAACACTTCTGACACCAAAGATGTGGGTTTTCCACACCAGGCAATTCTCTGATTATCTGGGGATACTGAGTGTCCTACAATTACATTCAATTCTGACACCAACTAGCCAGAGTTAGTGGAGAGCCCACATGTTAAGGGCTCAGTCACACAAAACTGCCCCCCACTTCAGCTGCCAGCTGAAAATAGTGGGTCCCAGGTTATCCACACTTCTGTCAGATTTGTCAACAAATTAGGAGTACCCAAAATCTCCTCCTTGAATTTGCTCTCATGAGGCATAGAAACTCAGGGAAGCACTTTATTTACATCTACCAGGTTTTTTTCCAAAGGATATTATAAAGAATACAAATGTACAGCCTGATGAAGGGTACATAGTGCAAGGCAAGGGGGAAGGACACAGAGCTCCATGCCTTCTCTGGGCACACCTCCCTTCTGGCACTCCCATTATTCACCAACTCAGAAGCTTTCAGAAATTCAGAGTTTTTATGAAGGTTCCATTATGTAGGCATAACTGATCAAATCATTGGCCTCTGGTGACTGACTTGTTTTTTTTTTTTTCTTTTTTTTTGAGTTGGAGTCTCACTCTGTCACCCAGACTGGAGTGCAGTGGCCGCTCCCGGCCACCGCAGCCTCGACCTGCTGGGCTCCGCAATCCTTCCACTTCAGCCTTCCAAGTAGCTGGAACTACAGGCGCGCGCTACCATACCCGGCTGATTTTTGATTTATTGTAGAGATGAGGTCTCGCCAAGTTGCCCAGGCGGGTCTCGAACCCGCAGACTCAGGCAATCCACTCACCTCAGCCTCCCAAGGCACGGGATTACAGGCTGAGCCACGGCGCCTGGCCAACTTGATTTTCAACCGCCAACTTGATTTTCAACCTTCGTTCCTCCCCAGAGGTCTGGGGAGGGGCTGAATGTTCCAACCCTCTAATCACACTTAGATGGTTCCTCTGGCAACCGGCCCCCAAGACCATCCTGATGATATTTGAGAATCCTCTATCGTCTCATCAGTATACAAAAAGACACTCATCACTCCAGACTCCAAGGGACTTAGAACTTCTTGAATAAGGAACTGGGGATGAATACATTTCTTATATAACAATATCACAATATCTCATTAAATTAGTTAAGAGGGAAACATCTTCTATTAACCAATTTTTCCCCACGAATTTTGCGACAGCTTGACCTAAATATATCAGAAACCATGTTTTTGCTACATAAATCAGAAATTTGATTCTGAAAGAATCAACATAAAATTCTCAGCTGAAAAATGAAAAACAAGAACACAGACATGATATAAGAAGAAATACACAACCCAAAGAACTAATAAGGACTTCCAAAAAAAGAAGAAAATCCTAGAAACCAAGCACCAAAAAAAGAACAAACTATGGTCACAATGTTCACAATCAGGTCAGGACCCAAATTAGAATTCTGGACAAACTCTGACCACAATCAATATCTAAACTTCCTTTCAGGTATTCAAACCATCAATATCTCTTGCTTTCTTTTCTTAAATGTTCCAAACAGGCGCGGTGGCTCACGCCTATAATCCCAGCACTTAGGGAGGCCAAGGTGAGAGGGTTGCTTGAGCCCAGGGGTTCGAGACCAGCCTGAGCAACTTGGCGAGACTTCATCCTACAATAAATCAAAAAATTAGCCAGGCATGGTGGCATGTGCCTGTAGCTCCAGCTACTTGGAAGGCTAAGGCGGAAGGAACACCTGAGACCAGTAGGTTGAGGCTGCGGTGGCCGTGAGCATGCCACTGCACTCCAGTCTGGGCGACAGAGTGAGACTCCAACTCAAAAAATAAATAAGTAAATGAATGATTGAATTTTTCTGAGATCAATCCCTGACCATATATTACAGGAAAAGGTCTATTCTAGAGTTGTTAGAGATTTCCTGGCTTGCAGCCTACTGGCCCTTATCTTTTTCGCTTGGAGTTGAATTTGATGCCATCTCCCTCTTAAATTTATTTCATACATCATGCCAGAAATTCTAAAACAAGAAAATATAAAACATAATTTTTATTTATTTATGTATTTATTTTTGAGGCAGGGTCTCACTCTTTTTTTTTTTTTTTTTTTTTGAGTCAAAGTCTCACTCTGTCACCCAGGCTAGAGAGCTAATTTTTTGATTTATTGTAAAGATGAGGTCTCGCCAAGTTGCCCAGGCTGGTCTTGAACCCATGAGTACGGGCAATCCTCTCACCTCGGCCTCCCAAAGTGCTGGGATTACAGGAGTGAGCCACCATGTCTGGCCTAATTGTTTTGTTTTGTTTTTTGAGTTGGAGTCTCACTCTGTCACCCAAGCTAGAGCGCAGTGGTGTGCTCATGGCCACCGCAGCCTCAACCTGCTGGGCTCAGGCAACTCTTTCTCCTCAGCCTTCCAAGTAGCTAGAACTATAGGCTCGTACCACCAAACCTAGTTTTGTTTTTTTGTTTGTTTGTTTGTTTGTTTTGAGTTGGAGTCTCACTCTGTCGCCCAGACTGGAGTGCAGTGGCCGCTCCCGGCCACCGCAGCCTCGGACCTGCTGGGCTCCGGCGATCCTTCCGAGTAGCCGGAATTACAGGCATGCACTACCACACCCGGCTGATTTTTTTATTTACTGTAGAGATGAGGTCTCGCTGCCCAGGCAGGTCTCGAACCCATGGGCTCAGGCAATCCACTCATCTCAGCCTCCCAAAGGCACGGGATTACAGGCTGAGCCACCGAGCCCGGCTGTTTTGCTTTTTATTGTAGAGAGGAGGCCTCACCAAGTTGCCCAAGCTGGTCTTGAACCCATGGGTTCAAGCAATCCTCTTACCTCAGCCTCCCAAAGTGCTGAGATTATAGGCTTGCGCCACTGTACCCAGTCAAACCACACCCTTTATCAGTTTCTTCTTCTAACACATCACTTCCAAGTTTTCTTTTTATCGCAAATGTGGTAAGATATGATGAAACTATGTAAGTATTTTGATGAGCAACTATAACCTACTTTAATAATATCTTCTTAGTGTATTTCCATTCAGTCCTTCTCTCCCAAAATAACAATTCTGAATTTAGCTAGTTATGGGGCAGGAGGGGGAATCCCAAACCTGATGAATAATAATATTCCCAAGATACTTCATATAAAAAGTATATCTCATCATCACAATTAGATAGAATAACAGGCAGGCTATCTGACACATTTTCAATCAAGTGTGTTAAAAGTGACAGGAATGAAGAGTTGTAACTTTTCATACCAATCCTGGGCTTTAAACTTCAGAGACATAGTGAAAACCATTACTTCATGCACATATAAAATTTTCTGAAGATTTCTCATATAATTTTCAACAGAAAGATCATTTTTGAAAATACCTGGTTAGTTGGCTCTTTCATACAATTAAGTACAAAACAGCAAACATTCTTGGAACAAAGATGATTTTTTGCTTATAGTCATCAGGAAACTTTAAGTCTCTCTCTTACCGAAGTGAGTCTCCTCATCCAACACTTTTGAGCCCATATTAAACCTCTCCCTTCAATAACCGCAAACAGTTACAGCTGACATTCTACTGCTGGCTAGATAATTATTCAAGATCTTATATATGTCTCCAGTTGTTTGTCTCCAGTAAACAAACTCTAAGCTTCTCAAAAGACGACAACAATAGGGTGGGACTGGCAGTTGAGGGAAACTGCTAGGGGAGGGAGGGGCATACCTCATCAACATGGGTACCTGCATGATCAATGTTTGTATGCCTAACCCTGAATTGTACCCCACATCTTTATAATAAATAAATAATTTTTTAAAAGAAGATAATGATATTTTTTCTTTATCTAGCATGTATTACAATATAATGCTGCACAAAACTACAGAAAACTTCATTTAAAAAGCCAAGTGTCCACATATTTGATTTCTAGTGCTCTGAAGTGTTGTTTCTGCACTTAGGACAGTCCCATGAGTCCAGGTGTTGACAAAATAAAAAGAACCAAGCTTTGGGCTGAGTGCAGTGACTCATGTCTGTAATCCGAATACTTCTGGAGGCCAAGGCGGGAGGATCGCTTGAGGCCAGGAGTTCAAAACCAGCCTGGGCAACACAGTGAGACTCTGTTCCTACTAAAAATAAATTGAAATTTTTAAAAACGAATCAGGTTTTGGAAAACCTAAGTGGAGATCATCAAAAATAAAAAGGAAAAATTAAACGATGACCTGGAAATCGCTTCCCTTCTTTAATAACCAGAACTGCCACTAATTCCCCTCTCCTCCCCCTATTCCAACACACACATTCACCAAATTAAAGGAAAAAAAGACTGAAGCTGAATTATCAAGCTAATTGTGTTATTTGCCTGGTTTTTCCTACTTGAATGTAAGAAGGAAAAATATAAGAAGGAAGCTACTTCTTTCTTATATATCTGAAGTCTACTACCCACCAAGTACATCACAGGCCATTTTTCATGTGTTATAGCATTTATCATACACATTTTGCCAATAAGAAAACTGAGGCTTAATGAGTTTCAAAAGATTACCTAAGGCCAAAGTCTGTTCCCCTCTCAACACTCAGCAGTTCAGTCATTCATTGAGAAAACATTTATGGAGTGCTTACTACAAGCTGTCACCACTCTAGGCACTAGAGATTTGAAAGCGTACAAAGCGAGCTGGGCTCAGTGGCTCAGCCTGTAATCCTGCGCTTTGGGAGGCTGAGGTGAGTGGATTGCCAGAGCCTGTGGGTTCAAGACCCACCTGGGCAACTTGGCGAGACCTCATCTCTACAATAAATCAAAAAATTAGCTGGGCGTGGTAGCGGGTGCCTGTAGTTCCAGCTACTTGGAAGGCTGAGGCAGAAGGATCGCTGGAGCCCAGCAGGTTGAGGCTGCAGTGACCAGGAGCGGCCACTGCACTCCAGTCTGGGCGACAGAGTGAGACTCTAACTCAAAAAAAAAAAAAAAAAAAGAAAGTGTACAAAGCAGACTAAGTCCAGTTCTTATAAAATGTATATTTTAGTGATAAAAGAAAACAAATAACCAAACAGGTTAATTTCAGAGTAATAAAAGTTTGCCAACATGGGTTATGCACAATAATAATCCAATATTTTAAAACATCCATAACAAGATTAAGTAGTTACAAAAAATTAAGGGGGATGGGGGAAGGGGAGAAAAACCCACTCACAACTGGTAACACTGTGGCCCTCTTGTCAATTCCTAAATCAAGTCATTGCATCTCTGAATAAGGAGAAGAAAAGGAAGCAGAGCTCTAATGCTGCTTAGAATTTCTTAATAAAGTGACTGTTAGCTATCAGAATGGACCATTGCTACAAAGTTGGTTCCCAAATCCCATATTTTATCCATTATTCACTAAAATATCGCAGCATTATTTGAAGAGTTGATTTATAAAAATCAAGAGAGTGTCGTAACTTGACATAACGCCCCGATGAGAAACTGAAGGGGGGTTTCAACATCCACAGCACAAGGTCTCCCAGCCTGCACATGGTATCCATTGGGCAATGGCATACAGCTCTCATGTGATGGCCGGCAAAGAACTATAGGATTCAGAGACCAGAGTGGTCAGTAGCTACAAAGAAGTGCCTGGCCCTCAGTGTGAGAGTTGCCAGTACCCTCCACACTCCACAAAGAAACTTCAAATCTTTTAAGCTTGGAACATATGCAAAATACAAACAGTTTTGTTTTAGCAATAAAGACTCCCTATCACTTACTAACTTCCTTTCCTCACCTATTTATACAAGTATAAGTTAACTAAATTAGCTGCTAGCTATTTCTATAGCTGCCTCCTATGATATTTATAATGTGTTGTGTGATTTGAGTTGCCCATGTCACTAACACTTTGTGAGAATTTGTGTTTGTAAATTACTTTGGAACTCTTCTGGGAGTGAATATTCCTCTGCACTAGGTGGAAGCCAGACTAGAGACCATCTGCTAAGAGCAGCACTTCATTCACCCAGCTACACCTTCCTGCCAAAGCACTCTTTGCAAATCTATTTTTGCTGGTAGAAATTACTACGTGGGGAGTGAAGGCTGCTTTAAGTTCATCAGTGTACACCTTCCATTTCCTCCTAGGACAGTCACACTCTAAGAGCTGAATTTCTCAAGGAAGCCTCAGCCCCTTCCAGAATCGTTCCCACTCTTGCTTTGGAAGGGAGCAACAATTCTTAGCAGACTAGCCAAGTCTACAAGCTAAAAGTTTGCATAAACTTTGAATGAGAAACCAACCCTCGCCCAAAACTCCTGCCACTTTACTAAGTGAAGTATACTGCAAATGCATTACACGCCGCCAGCCACCTCCAAAATGTAAACAGCGAAACCCTAGATAAGAACGAGTCCATCTTCGGTTGCTGGGGAGAAATTCTACATCTTTCCCCAGTTTCGCGCCACCGTTTACCGCCAACACCGAAGTCTCAGCAGACTCGCCCGGGTCAGAAAGAGACGGCTCCCCGCTAGGCCCCAGGGAGCGGGGAAGGGGTCTCCCGGGAAGCACACACCTGAGGCTGATCCTCACGCGCGAGGGGACAGCGGGCAGGAGCAGCGAGTTCCTCCAGCCGGGGCGGAGTCTGCCTCCCCCGGAATCAGAGACTCGGCCCGGGTGCTCGCAGCGAGGCGCGCGGGGTTGTCACTCCGGGCAGGCTGGGCGAGTGTAACCCGACGCGCCCGGCGCCGCCGCGCCCCCGCCTCCCGGCCACTTCCTCCTCCCCCTCCCGAGCCTCCTCCCTCCCGGAGGGCCGACCTCGGCGGCGAGGCCGCCGCATCCAGCCGGGACACCTCGGCCCAGGCTCCTCCGGCCCAGCGGGGAGACGCGGAAGTGGAAGCGGGAACCCCGGCCGGGGGTTGGGGGTGGAGGGCACTGCGAACCAGTGGGCGGCGAGCGAGCCAGGTTTCTGCGGCCCAATGAACGTGACCACACGGGGACACGGGTCCTGCCGGGTGGGGCTGCGCAGCGCCCGACGCAGTGGCCTTCACCCCAAGCTGCAGTTCCTGCTTTGCGCCCTGGCGGTGCCGGTCTCCAGAGCCGCCGCCCCGCCTCGCCAAGCGGCTGCGGACGGGAAATCCTTGGCTAGGCCGGGGGAAGACGGTGGCGGTTGGAGGATTTCCTGTGCCCTCCCCCATGCGGGCCGCCCTGGCTGTGTGTCTGGGCGAGGGGAGACACCCGGCCGCTTGCACGCCTGCGGGGCTGGCTTACCTGAGGACTTCTTGCCGCCCGCCCCCGGATCTGGCCTCCCCAGCTCCGCGCCTCCGGGCAGGCAGACTTCCCAGGGCCTAGAAACGCGTCTAGGAGGCGGGCGGACCCCTGGGACCCCGTCGTCAGAGCCCGATGCCCTCGCCCCAGCGCGCTCTGGAAGCGAGCCAGGCCTCCTGACCCCCCGCCTAAATGTCAGCGCGGGGACTTGCGGGGAAAACCAAGTCCAAGCACCAGGGGGTGGGATGCTGAGCACTGGTTCCTCAGGCCCAGCCTCGTGCAGGTGGGGGAGGCAGAGATCCCTGGCAGCCGAGCAGCAGGCTTCCCACTTGTACCCCCCCACCCCCAAAACCGACCCTGCCCACTGAGCATGCCCAGCTCACTTGGGACTACAAGAGCTAGGCGAGCCCAAGGGGACCCAAGGAAGGGGCAGTTTGGGTTCAAATGGACCCCACTTCTTTTAAGAACTTTTTCCCAAAGATCTCTGAGTGCTGTACTGATAAGGATTCTACTGTAGTATTGGAAAATTCCCAGGGGATAATCAGAAAGGCCTTCCAAAGGATGGCAGCCACATTCCTTTGAAGGAAAATCGCGGTGGTGTCTTTTAAAGTCCATTATTATGTGGCTTATTTTATGTCCTTAAATACCGCAGAATCTCTACACTTGGCACAGAGGAATGTTCATTAGGTCCCAACATAGTAACTTAAGGAAACCGAGCAGTCTACACTGGAACAGTGAGGTTCTCACCCTTGGATACACTAAAATTGAGGAGTGAGTGGAACGAACAATGCCAGATTTCCATCCCCAAGCCTACTGAATCAGTCTGGAGATGAGGCCTAGAATCCTTGTACTTTAAAACTGTGGCTCTCAACGTGTAGCCAGGAGTGCCCACAGCTTCAGCATCACCTGAGAACTTGATAGAAATGAACATTCTCCACTGCATTCCAGTCCACCTGTTTCATAAACCCTGGGGTTGGTGATTCTGCTGCACACAGAAGTTTGAGAACCACTGTTTAAAAACTCCCCAGGTGATTCTAATGAGCAGCCAGAAATGCAAACCCTTGTAACTGAGAAATGAAAAATAGCTGACAGCAATCTGGGCTACATGAGGTATGGAAAGTTGATCAGGCCCAGAGAGACAGGAGTATGGGACTTCAGTCACACCCTGCACACCCATGCCCAGAGGCAGTTAAAAGGTATTTTGTTCCTGACTACTTGCCTCATCCACTATCTTCATGTTCCTGGAATATTTCAACAATGTATAGGCAATCAATAGCTTATGTTATTGTAATATAAATTCTTTATAAACCATTCAAAAACTGCCTTTTTTTTCCGTTTAAAAACTCACTTGTAACTGCTGCTAATCTGAGTGTACAGTATATTCCAGTCCACCTGAATCTATGCTCCCAGGTTGCAGTCCTCAAACTTGACCCAAATAAACTCTACGTATAGTCTGCCTCAGTTTCTTTTTTTCTTATGTAGGTGAATTCAAGGACAGAGCCCAAGATGGAATTTTTCTGGCCTCCTGAAGCCAGACGATAATCTTCAGACACTGAGATTAGCATCTCTTAAGGAATTTGTCTTTCACCAGCCCCTCTCATCCATGTGACTGGCCTGCCCATCCATCCTGTCATCAGGGAGGTGACCAATAGATCCCATCACCATGGCAACACTCATGTGTCTGACCCACCCATCTGCCTGCTGTTCATTATCATAATGTCAGTACCTGTGCTTACCTATCCCCTTCATGATGACATGAAACAGACCACCACCCAATCACCTTAATGACCAGCCCCCATCAAAGAGAAGGTTTAGAAGTGTTCAACCTCAAGCAGCCAGCACCATTGCTTTTGTTAAACTGTGGCCTGGCCATGTGGCTCTTTGAACTATGACTGGGTCATGTTTCCCTAAGTTTTAGCCCCCTCCTCTCCCTTGGGAGGTGAATCTCCTCTCTCTATAATCTACTTCCTAAATAAGCTACATTTTCCAATCTAACTTTTGTGCAATTATTTGCATCTTTCACAAGGCACCGGGTCACAGACCCCTCTCCCTCATCACTCCCCTCAACCCATCTGGCCTAACAGTGAACAAATCAAGCAAATGTGTTCCACTTTTTTTTTTTTCACAAACATTTATTAAGAAATGCAACATGTTACCCAGAAAAAGAATAATCTGGCTAAATCAGGTGCCAGACCTGGATTTCCTTTCCACTAATTTTTCCAGAACAGTTCAGTGCTTGGAAAATGGGGACCATTTGTTACTTTTGTACTGTGGGTTGTAATAGAACAGATGGTTAAGTGTCTATTGATGCAAAATGAATGCTTAGGTGAACGACTTGTTCCAGGCCCTACTCTGCCTGCTGTTTACTTCTCCACAAGTCCTAGTTACATAACTAGTTAGCAAGCCAACGGAGATTCAGTTCTCATCAATAACCCATGACCATCCATCAGACCCTGGATCTGATTTGTGTATGGGAGGAGATAGGAAATAGGAAGTAGAATAGTAAAAGACAGGAAAAAGTCAAGAGCATTGGACATGATTTATCCTGCCAAAGTTGGGGCCCAAAGGAAGGCAGAAAGACTTCAGGAAGGGCACAGGTGTGTATGGGTGTGGTGTAGTGGGACACAGACCAGGAAGCTAACCTGATCAGCCTACAGTTTACTCTGAAGTTTCTTTTCCAAAACCACCCACCTCTGTTCTACACTTTCTTCCTCACTACTCTCCACACACATCTAATCTCAACTATTGTCTTGAATAAAATAAAGTAAATAGGAAACTGTTGTATAGTTGAAACTTTCATTTACTGGATGAGACACTGAGGGCTTATAACTAGCCAGAGCATAAATTATTTAGAGTATATTTTATTTTATTATTATTTTTTTAGAGACAGGGTCTTGCCATTGACCAGGCTGGAGTACAATGGAATGATAATTGCTCTCTGTAGCCTTGACCTCCTAGACTCAAGCAATCCTTCCACCTCAGACTCCAAAGTAGCTAGGACCACAGGTTCATGCCACCACACCCAGCTAATTTTTTCTTCTTTTACTTTTTGTTGCCTTGGTCTTGAACTCCTGGCCTCAAACAATCCTCTTGCTTCAGTTGCCCGAAGTGCTAGGATTACAGGAGTGAGCCACCACGCCCAGCCTATTTAGAGCACATTTTAAAAGTTGTTAATTTTAAAAAATAAACACAATAATTTCAAAATGCAAAGGTTGATGATACTTCTTTAAGGTTTCACATAAACTTATAAAGTCAAAAATTATTTCCTACTTATTCCATCAATATTTTCTAAAGGGAAAAAATATACACAAGCACATTTTTCTTTTTAGCCTCATTCATAACACTTCACAACTTTTTCTTAAGTACCTAAAGTAGCATTCAGCCTCCCTGTCTCTGCCTTTGCATCGTGCTCTTATTATAACAAGAATTTCACTGAAAGAGTTTGGTTGCTGATAAGAGTATCTAACAGAAGCACAATTTCCCATATGCCTAAGCATTTTCTTTTCTTTATTAAGATAATTTCATGCAGGAAGGGAAATAATCTTAAATTTAGTAATTGCTCTTGAAAATGAAACATTACACAGCTTCATAAATAATATTTTTAAAAATAGAATTCAAACAAAATCAAACAAACCTGTTTAGAGCTAAAAAGGGGAAAACGCAAGTGGGGGTATGGGAAGGGAAGCACTGACCAAATATAAAAACACAAGTAGTTATTTCTGCAGAAGGCAATCTATTGAAGTCCAAGAGCTCAAGGAAGTTACAGACTTAAGTATTTCTCCTTGTAACCCTAAATATGACTCAGCATTTGGAATGAAACTGTGTTTACTGCCTTACAGATTGCGGGTATCAAGTAACTTTGGTGTCACCTAACTCTTTTCTCCTGTGTCTAAGAAAACTTCAGGACAGTCATAGGGCTTTTATACTCACATGGCTACAAAATTCTTAAAAGTATTCCCCTTTTCATTCGTTTCTATCTTCCTGAAGCCTGAGTTTGTCCACTATTCATTTATGTAGTGTTGTCAAGTGAATTTAGGTTATTGCCTATATTCTAGTGCAACAAAAAAGAGCAAGCAGTTTTTCTACTAAGACATCTCAAATGCAGCTGCTGTTGGTGAACTTTCTCCACCAGGGAGAACCTTCCACTGATGATTCTACCATGCACATTTAATGACCATCCACCATGGGCCTAAAATTTATGGAATATTATAATTGAATAGGGCCATATATGTTAACCCCAACACTTTCATTTTATAAATGATGAAACCCAGGCCCAGAGGTGACTTATCTGAGGTTGCAATGTTAAAAATAAAGCCAAGACTAAAATAAGAAACTACTTGGTATAGAAAACACGTAAGTGCTTCAAATCCATCCTCTTATAAGTTCTCCAGCCATGACTTGGTTCTCCAGCTGCCCATAAACTCAGAATCCTCATCAGTGAGGGATGTTAATATAGTGAACACTCACATACTCACAGTTTACACTGTGCAGTTTACACTCACAGTTTACACTGTGCCAGGCATTAGTCTTAATAAGGTACATGTAATTTTTAATCCTCAGAATAACTCTATGAATAATTTGGGTTTTTGATTTGACTTTTTTTTCACTTTGACAAATGGAGAAACTGAGGTGCAAGACTATTAAGTAACAAGCCCAAAATAAAACAGCTAGCAAATGGCCAAACTGGGATTGAATGGGAAAATATATGTAAAGTGAATAACACATAGCTTGTCAATAAAAGTATCACCAATGTCAGTTCTCTTCCCTAAACCACGGACATTCTGACTGTTGGTCCAAAATCCTGCCAAAACACAATGTTCTGAGTTTTATATGTCCACATATATTTTTCCATTGTATTATTTAACTTTGGTGCAGTTTAAGTAGTATACCTGAATTAGAAAAACTGCATACACCTGTTATAATCTTACCCATTGTTAGCAACAGTTGCAACCACTAAGAAGCTAACCAAAAATAAACAGAGACTACAAGTTTACTACTTACAAATTAAAAAAACTAATATATGATTCAAAAGAGTAGCAGCACTGTCCAGGAAAATCTTAAATCCTTGAGTAGGATCAGACCAATCACTCTGGGATCTTAAGATTAGAATATCTCATTTAGTAGGTCTCCACCTATTTGTTATAAGAATTCTTAACAGCAGAGTTAAGACATCTAAAAATAACCTACAAAAATCTTCCCACATCCATGATTCTCAAAGAGTTAGGATCAAGAATGAGGTGAAAATATATGATCCTTGAAAAGATGAAATAAAAATACTAAATATATTTTTAAATGAGTACTTTAAGTTTTATTCCTCCTTTATATGAACTGGGGAAGTATTCCTAAAATAAATGTTTAAAGCATCAATATAAAGTGACATCAAGAAACTCACTTAGATTTAAAGGTCTTGAGAGTAAAGGAAATATATACTTCTTCCCCAGACAGACATCCACTTTGTTCCTAGGACAGGGTAGCACTGAAAACAAGCCTTTGCAAATGTTGATGATGTAAACTGAATAATGTTGTCTTTGGAACATAACCTCCTATTTAATAGCAGCAGGAAGGTGTGGGTAAGCAGAAATGTCTCAAGCAACTCATGCAGAGAGCATGAATAAGTATTAGGTTCTGATGTGGGAGCTGAAACAAAATGGAAAATTGGGTTCTTCAGAGTAAAGCTAGCTATCATCCCACTGAAAGAGACAACTGAGCCAAGTGTAAGCTGCCCAAGAAACTGGAGATTTGTTCAGTCCCAAATCTGAGTACCTGTTATACAATCTGAACACGTTTTAAATCTCAGCAGTAAATGCTTAAAATAAACTTGACCACTGTTTGTGATATTACAATGTGTGTGTGTTTTTTTAAAAGGAATCTGAACAGTAAAAGTAGAACAATAACAATGGACAGGATTTATGTCTATACATAATTAGCTTTAAAGTAAGGATGTCGTGTCTTAGTTTAGAAGCCCTGAAACATGTAAGCATTGACCTAATTTCTGTTAAGCCAAGAGGAAAGCGTTTTATACACAGTGAGTGTAGGCCAGAGGGTAACAGGTGCTGTTCCCTCAGCAAAAACCTTGGCCTCAAAAGCGAATCTCCTTCCTTCCTCCTCTATCAGCAAAATCATCATGCAAAGCCTAAAAATGAAAGATGGAAAGGCGAGAATCTTTCTTCTTTTATCCTTCGGTTACAAATTGAAGTTCATTTTTGGAAGAACTCTTTAGAGGGGCATAAACCAGAAGAAGAAAATGGTTCAACGTGGCATCCATCAAGGAAAAGTTTACAATTTAGTGGAAAGTCTATTATTTTTAAATTCTCTAGACCACACTGTAAATAAATAATCCTATTCCCTTCCTTGCCAAACTCTCAATGCTAGCCAAGTTTCTGAGAATGAGACAACTCGACACATGATAAGCTAGAAACTAGAGTCAGGAAATCTAAAATTTTTTTTCTAGTAAATTTAGAGTAATGTATACCCTAAAAATATTTTTCAATACTTAAATGTGACACAGGGCAATTTTTCTTGAACATGTGCTCTTCTCTATCAACCTGCTCTGCTTATAGTTTTACCAGCCATACTCGCCTCTGGATCACAGCACAGAAAACTAGCAGCCTTTGGACACAGTGTGGAAGGTGAGGAGGGGAATTCAGCAATTCTGTGCTCCTTCTGTGGACTTGTAGGGCCCAATGAGCCTTGCCGGCTCCAGTCCCTCACAGGAGACTACCTTATTCACAGCTGTGCTCTTGTGGAGTGGTGGAAAGGAAGGAAGGAAGGAAGGAAGGAAGGAAGGAAGGAAGGAAGGAAGGAAGGAAGGAAGGGGAGGGAGGGAGGGAGGGAGGGAGGAAGGAAGGAAGGTAGGTAGGTAGGAAGGCCCTGAGCAACTCCAGCTGCCATATCCCTGGAACTCAACCTTTTCAGGAAGCTGCTTTCTAGCCAGCTTTTGGGTGGATGGTATCCAAGGGTAAACTCCACAGTGGCAGACAGTTCCTGGCTGGGGTGGACTGCCATGAGAACACCTGAGACCCTGAGACCAGTTGCATTTTGACATTCAGAAGGCAGACTGCCTGAGGCTAAGGCAAGGAGTCTAGTGTGACTCATTGCCACAGTAATCTCTCATTCCTCCTGTAAACTCTTCTGTACTTACCCTGCACAACAGCATTATCCCAGTGACCTGAGACTCCCTTTTAATCCCCACTGGAGTAGTCAAGAGTACACACAGGTGGGGTGGTGCAACTCCTTTCCTCTGGCACTCCCCTGGAAGGCTCAAAACAGACAGAGAACATGGGTAATCCCCAGAGCCCTGGCCTCAATCTAGGTTTACTGGTTTCTTCCATGTAGTAAGACAGGCCAGGCAGAAAGCCCACAGCTACCATCGCAACTGACTCTCTCCTAAAAAAACCACCTCCTGGCTAAAGGCCAACAGCACAACCTTATCACATCTGACATAATACTTTAGCTTTGGGGAAAACCTGATCCCAGACCCCAGCTAAAACTACTTTTCAAGCCACTCTGGCCACTCAGGACACCGTGAGTCAGTGTAGGTACCAGCACAGGACTGCCATAGCTAGCAACTGAGAAACTCACCATACCACAGCTATATATTACCAAAGGAATCCAACAGCACCTATGTCAGTCCCCTGCCAACCTCAAATAAGAACAAACGGTCCACCCAAATGAGAAGGAAGAAGAAAAATAATTCTGAAACTATGAAAAAAACAGAGCTCTCCAACACCTGCCAAAGATCACACTAACTCTTCAGCAATGAAATCTAACCAAAATGAAATATTTGAAATTCCAGACATAGATTTCAAAAGATTGATTATAAAATTTCTTAATGAACTTTAGGAGAAAGCTGAAAACCAACACAAATAAATTTTAAAAACTATTCAAGACATGAATTTAAAAAAATCCAAAGATTTTTAGACACCTTTAAAAAATGTTGAAACTCTGAAAATGAAAGAATAATTCAGGAAGTACAAAATGCGGTGGAAAGTATTAACAGTAGACTAGAACAAACAGAAGAAAGGATCTCAGAACTTGAAGAAAAGATGTTTGAATTAACCCAATCAGACAACAATAAAGAAAAAAGAATCAAGAAGTGTAACAAAGCCTCCCCAAAATGTGGAATTATGTAAAACACCCAAACCTAAGAATCATAGGTGTTTCTGAGTAAGAAGTAAGTGACAGGTTTAGAAAACCTAACTAAGGGAATAATGGAGGAAAATTTCCCTGACCTTGCCAGAAATTGAAACATCCAGATACACAAAGCCCGATGAACCCCCGGAAAATTCATTGCAAAAAGGTTATCCCTAAGGCATATAATCATCAAGTTATGCAAAGTTAATGTGAAGGAAAAAATTTTAAGAGTAGTGAAACAAAAGCATCAAATAACTTACAATAGTAAACTTATTAGACTAAAAGCAGCCTTCTAAGAAGAAAATCTATAAGCCAGAATGGATTGGGACCCCGTCTTCAATCCCTTTAAACAGAATAACAGTCAGTCAAGGATTTTGTGTTCCATAACCTAAATTACATAAATGAAAGGGAAATGAAGTCTTTCTCAGACAGACAAACATCGAGGGAAATTGTCATCACTAGACCAGCTGTACAAGAAATACTCAAAGGACTTCTAAATACTGACACAAAAGGTCAAAATACACCAGTAGAAAAATGCTGGAAGCTGGGCTGCCTTCAGAAGACCCACCTAACACACAAAGACTTTCTATAGACTCAAGGTAAAGGAGTGGGAAACATATTCCATGCAAATGAAAACCAAAAGCAAGGAGTAGCCATTCTCATACCAGACAAAAACAGACTTTAAATTAACAACAGTAAAAAAAAAAGTCAAACATTGTTATTATATAATGATAAAAGGATCAATCCAACAAGAAAACATAGCAATTTTAAATATAGATGCACCTAACACCAAAGCCCCAGCTTTACAAAACAAATTCTACTGGGCCTAAAAATGAGAGATATGCTGCAATACAATAACAGTGGGAGACTTCAACACTCCACTGACAGCAGTAGACAGATCATCACAGCAGAAAGTCAACAAAGAAACATTGGAATTAAACCAGACTCTATAGCAAATAGAACTAACAGACATCTACAGAACATTCCACCTCAAAACTGCAGAATTTACAGTTTTCTCATTAACACATGGAACATTCTCCAAGACAGATCAAATGATGGACCACAAATCAAGTCTCAACAAATTCAAAAAAAATCAAGATCATAATAAGCACCTTCTCAGACCACAGTGGAATAAAACTAGAAAGTAACTCCAAGAATAACTAATGAAATTAAACAAAAACATTGGAGTTAAACAACCTGTTCCTGAATGATTCTTGGGTCAATAATGAAATCAAGATGAAACTTTAAAAATTTCCCAAAACAAATCACATCAATGAAACAATTTTTCACAACCTCTGGGACATACCCAAAGCTGTGCTCAGGTGAAAATATATAATGATTAAGACTTATATTAATAAGACTAAAAGATTGCATATTGACAACCTAATAAAATATATAAGTGAGACTTAGACTGAAAAGCTTCTGCAAAGCAAAAGAAATAATCAACAGAGCAAACAGGCAACCTATAGAATGGAAAAGGATATTTGTAAACTCTACATTTGACAAAGGACTAATATCCAGAACCTACAAAGAACTCAAACAAATCAATAAGAAAAAAAGCAAACAGCCCCATTAAAAAGTGGGTAAACAACATGAAGAAGATATATAAATGGCCAAAAAACATATAACAAAATGTTCAACATCACTAATCATCAGGAAAATGCAAATCAAAACCACAATGAGATACCACCTTACACCAGTTAAAACGGCTGTTATTTAAAAATCAAAAAGCAATAAATGCTGGCATGTATGCAGAGAAAAGAGAATACATACACTGTTGGTGGGAGTATAAATTAGTACAACTTCTATGGAAAGCGATATGGAAATTTCTCAAATAACTAAAAGTAGATATACTATTTGGTCCAGCAATCCCACTAAGTATCAATCCAAAGGAATGGAAGTTGTTATATTAAAAAGACACCTGCACCCATATGTTCATCACAGCACAGTTCGCAATTGCAAAGATGTGGAATCATCCTAAATATCCATCAATTGCTCAGTGGATAATGAAAATGTGATATATATACACTATGGGGTACTATTTAGCTAGCAAAAAGAATGAAATAATGTATTTTGGAGTAACTTGGATGGAACTGGAAAACATCATCCTAAGTGAACTAACTAAGGAACAGAAAAGCAAACACCTATGTGTTCACACTTACAAGTGGGAGTCAATCTAAGGCTCTACAAAGGCATAGAGAATGGCATAGTGCATGGGTCCTCAACCCCTGAGCCATGGATTGGTAACAATTTGTGGCCTGTTAGGAACCAGGCCACACAGCAGGAAGTGAGCAGTGGGCTCTGCCTACTATTAGTTCAGTGGCAGCATTAGATTCTCAGAGAAGCTTGAACCCTAGTGTGAACTACACATGCAAGTGATCTAGGTTGTGTGCTCTTTATGAGAATCTAATGTCTGAGCAGTAAGGTTTGACTGCACATTCTTCCACTCTACTTCCCCACCTCTGTCCGTGGAGAAATTGTCTTCTGCAAAACTGGTCCCTGATGCCAAAAAGATTGGGGACTACTGGCATAATGGACATTGAAGACTCAGAAGGGGGAGGAGGGAAGAGATGGAGAGAAGAGAGGAGAACTCGCCATTTGAGTACAATGTGCAGAGGTAGGGGTGATATAACCAAGAACTATTTATACCCCCTAAATACATTGAAATAAAAATTAAAGTGGTCTCAAAGTGCTGGAGGTTGGAATTCTAGTTTTTTTCACCATTATCCTCACCTTGAACACATTTTTTTGTTCCTGCTCTTGTATTAGGTGAAAAGCAAATTGTCTCCAGGGTAATGACAGCTAAGCAAACACTGAAAAGCTATACTGTAGTAAGCTGAATAATGGCCTCCCAGAAGATAGTCATATCCTGGTCCCTGGAAACCTGTCTATTTTACCTTCTATCGGGTGGGGGGAGATATGCAATATGATTAAGTATCTTGAGATGGAGAGATTACTCTGAATTATCAGTGTGGTTCCTAAATGCAAATCACATGTATCCCTAAAGGAAAAAAGTGATTGGGAGACTGTATGCAGACAGAAGAATAGAAGACAAAGTGACAATGGATGAGAAATTAAAGTAATGCAGACTCAAGTCATGAAAAGCTAGCAGCCACCAGAAGCTGGAAGAAACAGAATCGATCTCCCTAGAGTCTCCAGAGTACAGCACTGCTGACCCCTTGAATGCAGCCCAGTGTTGCTGATTTTTGACTTCTGGCCTCAACGACTGTGACCCAGTATATTTCTGTTGCTGTACCAAGTTTGTGGCAATTTGTTATAGCAGCAACAGAAAACTAATACGGCTTCCTCCATTTATTTCCCTTTGGCACTAATGCCAATCAATCTTTCTAGAGCAAGATGTTCAATGCATCACTGACATTTGTATTTTCATTCAGAATGCCAAAGCAATTTATAACCATGTAAATGAGCTCAATTTTTTTTTTTATCCTATGGGACATAAAAGCAATACTAGACCTTGGAAAATCTGAAAGGTAACTGGATCAGTGTGTGTGTGTGTGTGTGTGTGTGTGTGTGTGTGTGTGTGGTGTGTAGACAGTCTCACTTTGTTGCCAGGCTGGTCTTGAAACCTTGAGCTCAAGTGATCCTTCTGCCTAAGCATCCCAAAGTGCTGGAATTACAGGAATGAGCCACCTCACCTAACCCATTTTATTTCACATATTTTGAGATTCCTAATAAGTAAAGAAATGTCAAAACAAGGATGAAGAAATTATAGTATAATTTTGAATGTTTATTATTAAAATTATTATTATTATTATTATTATTATTATTATTATTGAGTTGGAGTCTTACTCTGTCTCCCGGGCTGGAGTGCAGTGGCACACTCCTGGCCACTGCAGCCTTAACCTGCTGGGCTTAGTCGAGCCTTCTGCCTCAACCTTCCAAGTAGCTGGAACTACAGATGCACGCCACTACGCCCGGCTAATTTTTTGTGATTTGTTGTTGAGACAAGGTCTCACCAAGTTGCCCAGGCGGGTCATGAAGCCCCAGGCGCAGGCAATCCTCTCGACTTGGCCTCCCAAAGTGCTGGGATTACAGGCTAAGCAACCACGCCCAGCCTATTCAAATTCTTAGCAAAAGAAATACTTCAGTACTTGTTTCTATAACTTCATTTAGGGATAAGGGCAAAATTTTAAATATGGGGTATATGGTAGACAGATTATTGCACCACCCAATTCCTCCTTCAAGCAGGATTTATTTCTCCAGCCTATGGAAGAAGCATCAAGTTGGCCTTCAGCATACATCCCCTTCAAAATTTGCCTGAACTGCAGAAAGCTGCCTCATTCAAGGTCATTCCTTTTTGGAAGATTGTTCTTACCCTGTGATTGAATGGGACAGGAGACTCAGCAGGATAATTGGAAAATAATTCTGACAGGTGTATATACTCCAGAATGACCTCAGGAGTTGATTGAAGCTTTGTTGGGCCTGTATTGCATTCTCACTTCTCCCTCTGCCCAGTCCTCTTCTGTCCTCTTCCTTTTAGGAGTTTTATTCCTAATAGGTCACTGGCATGTCAAAGTCCATCTCAATATCTGCTTTTGGAAAGCCCTATCTGCAGCAGGATCTTCTGTAACAAAAACTCTTGACTGCCACAGAATTTTAAACTCAATCTTCCTCTGGGCTCAGTGGCTCAGCCTGTAATCCTGAGCCTTGGGAGGCTGAGGTGAGTGAATTGCCTGAGGCCACGGGTTCGAGACCCGCCTGGGCAACTTGGCAAGACCTCATCTCCACAATAAATCAAAAATCAGCCGGGCGTGGAAGTGCACACCTGTAATTCCAGCTACTTGGAAGGCTGAGGCGGAAGGATAGTGGAGCCCAGCAGGTTGAGGCTGTGGTGACCGGGAGCGGCCACTGCACTCCAGTCTGGGTGACAGAGTGACTCCAACTCAAAAAAAAAAAAAAATTCAATCTTCCTCATTCTGATATCTCCACTGGAATTGTACCTTTCTGTCCAGTTCAAATAAAAAAACCATTTCCCTAGAGCTGGCTACCTCACCAGTGCACTCTACATATATAAGGACACAAGGCTTCTCTGAGCCATATATGGTTCAGGAACATAAATTGCCAAATTCTGCCTCACATGCTATTTTCTTTCTGATGTTTCTAACTTAGTTGTTTCTAATTTCATGCATTCAATGAATATTGGTTGAACACCACCTATGCATCGGGCACTATTCTGTTGTCCCAGGAACTTGGGAATATATGCTTTTATCACACATCCCAGACTGTAGCACATGATATACTTTACATCAAAGTTCACATATGGCTCCCTGACAAAATAAAATGAGTTCATTAGGCTAGTGTACAACAAATAACGAATGGTGGGGTCTGTGGCAAATTGGGGGAAAGCATGCCACATCCAACGGAGTTGGCCCAGTACCCTAATTTGATGTTAAACTTTGCCTGACCAGCTAGGACCACTAGACATTACACACCTCTTTATGTAATCTAATATGAAGTTCACATCATTACCTCTAAATATTTAACCTGAATTAATTAACTCTTTAGATCTGAATTCTAATCTATAAGACAACTGATGCCTGTTTAACAAGACAATGTCACAGAAGAAGAGAAAACTGTGAGGGTGAGACTGATCTAGAGTAAAAGTGACTTATATAACAAAACTAAATACAATATGTGTGTTTTAATCAAATCCTTGCTTGAAAAAAATGACTGTAAATCATATTTTGGGAACAATGGGGAAATTTGACTATGGACTGAATAAAGATGGCATTAGGGAAATACAATTTTTGTTTCAGTGTGACAATAATATTACAGATATGCAGGAAACTGTCCTTAATTTAAGAAATGCATGTAAAGTATTTAGAGATAAAGTAACATATCCACTTTAAGATGGTTCAGCAAAAATATAATTGTATAAATATATTAATCATAATTAATATGGCAAAATATTAAGTTATTGAATTTAGAGATAGATGAATAGATACTTTTCTTTCTAATTTACAAGAATTTATAGTAAGCTTTAAGATTTTCATAATCAAAAAAATTTTTTTTTTTTTGAGTTGGAGTCTCACTCTGTTGCCCAGACTGGAGTGCAGTGGCCACTCCTGGTCACAGCAGCCTCGACCTGCTGGGCTCCAGAGATCCTTCCGCCTCAGTCTTCCAAGTAGCTGAAACTACAGGCGCACGCTACCACGCCCGGCTAATTTTGGTTTATTGTAGAGATGAGGTCTCACCAAGTTGCCCAGGTGGGTCTTGAACCCATGGGCTCAGGCAATCCACTCACCTCGGCCTCCCAAAGGCGTGGGATTACAGGCTGAGCCACCTAGCCCGGCTCATAATCAAAATTTTTAACATAAATTAAAAGAGCGTTCTCTACAAAGTACATGGACCACTGTTTGCATGGAAAAATTGGGCCCATTGTTACTTGATATTTTGAGTTGTCCAAATAAATGGGAAATCTGGGATTTTTGTATTTTTTTGACTTTAATAAAAAGTTAGCAGCAAACTTTTAAAAAGGAAAAAAGAAAACAAAACACTCTATGAAGTTCTGATATAATGCATTGGATGCTGAATCTGACCTCTAGGCCGCTAATTTACCATCTTTGATCTCAGGTCCTTTGCTTCACCTTTAGCTCGCTGAACTTCTATCCCTTTTCTTCTTTCTCAAAGTTCCCGAGTCTCTCTCCTGCGCTCCCCGATTGACCTCTGCCACTTTGCTGTGTTATTGAGCAGTTGCAGGATAATGTGAGAAGTAATCAAGCTATGGATTTGTCTGGAGTATCAGATGTTTTAGCAAACTGAGAATTGTAGAATAATTATCCTAGGGCACTAAATATTATACTAATGACCTAAAATAGTTATTAACCCTCCCCACCTAAGATGATTAAATTGCAACATCTGTCCTCAGGAAGGATTTCTATTGCATGTAATATTTGCAAAACATTTACAACAGCTTTTAGTTATATCTCGTACCCTATGATAGGCTTATAGTTTTTTTCCTTATTTAATGACTGAAAACACTAGCTGTGGAGTCCTGAAGGTAACTTGAGTGCTTCGTGTGAGAAGGTATCACACCTAGGCAAGCTTCCTGGATGACAGGCTGCTGCTTATCCAACTGCGCCACGGTCTCTCCAGCCCTTGTTTGCTTTATTAGCTAATTACCGGGCTGCATATTCAACCCAGGTTCCAACTATATTAAGGGCTATTTACTAGCTGAAATCAATATTCTTTCGATTAGCCACCTGGCGTGGCTTTTGGTAACTAAGCATTATTTGGGCTTCACTGCTTTTACTCCATCAGGGAGATAGGAAAGTGCTTTGTTTTGATTTTCTACACTTAGTGGCTACTGCTCTTAGCAGTAGGGAATAAAGGGCAGTGGAGACTAACTCTGCCATGGCAAAGCTTAGGAATAAACACATAATATTTACTGCACAAGGAACAGGGCAAAGAAAAATAGAATGACTAACATTGATTTTACTATTTTAAGATTCTTTTTGAATTAGAGAAAACTCTCTGTGGGATTAACATGGTGTTTGGAGCATCAGACATATATCCAAAGATGAATAAATACATTCTCCAAATTAGTCAAGTTGGAAAGAACAGCATTGAAACAACAATTATCGTAAAAGAATAAAAAGAGCAAAAAGTAGATGTGGAACAGGGTTTTAAGATAGCAGGACAAGGGAATAATTCATTCTTTTTACAAAAAAAAATGTCAAAAAGGCCTTTTTGTCAGTGGTAGTGAAACCAACCAAAAAGGCTCTTTTTAATATAGGTAGCTTATTGTAGAAAGAATCCATGGTCATTTTTGAAACATGAAAATATATAGACAAAAAGAAGGAGAAAAACCTTATAATCTGACCACTTGGGTCTCAATTAACCACTGTTAATAGCTTACTATAAACATTTTAAGAGTTTCTATGATATATATGCACAATATCTTTATTAAATAAAAAGCACAAAATATGTAAAGACATGGACTTTGAATCAGATCATTTAAAACCCAGGTCTTGTCACTTTCTTTCTATAAATTTGGGCAATCGGCTTCATCTTTCTGGAGCATCAGTTTCCTCATCTAAAATATATAGGTAATGATACCTACCTCAATGGATTGTTGTAAAGATAAATGAGATGATAGTAGCACAGTTCTTAGAATAATCCCTGAGACATATAAAGCACTCAAAATCCAACAAATATTTACTTATTCAACAAATATTTATTAAGAGCTTTCCATTTTAATTACTTAGACCATATGAGTGAACTAAAAATGGTATTTATTTTTAGTATTATTATTATTAATATAATGTTCTGTAAATCCTCTTTATTTTAACAAAATTCTGAGAACATCTTTCTATGACAATAAATGTCATTGGTATTTTTTTTCTGGCTGCATAGTATTTTAATGGAAAGATATAACCTAATTTATTCAGCCAATTGCTTGTTCAAGAACCTGCAAAGACAGCTAAAACCAATCTGCATTATAGATAACATTGCTTTAAATATCTTTGTATCTTTGTCAAATAGATTCTTTTATATATATATATACTAGAAAATATAGTTTATATAGAAAGTAAATTAGAGAGAGAGAAAGAAGAGATTCACCTCCCCAAGATAGGGGAAGGGGCCAAAACTTAGTAAAAAATGGCCTGTCCATAGCTCAAAGAGCACATGGCCATAACTTAGCAAGGCAATAGCCAATAGATTCTTTTTTTTTTTTTTGAGTTGGAGTCTCACTCTGTCACCCAGACTGGAGTGCAGTGGCTGCTACCGGCCACTGCAGCCTCAACCTCTGGGCTCCAGCAATCCTTCCGCTTCAGCCTTCCAAGTAGCTGGAACTACAGATGCACGCTACCACGCCTGGCTAATTTTTGATTTACTGTAGAGATGAGGTCTCGCCAAATTGCCCAGGCGGGTCTCGAACCCGCAGGTTCAGGCAGTCCACTCACCTCAGCCTCCCAAAGTGCTGGGATTACAGACTGAGCCACCGAACTCGGTCACCAATAGATTCTTAAAGATACAGCTTTCAAGTGGAATTATTGAGTCAAAGATGATGAACATTTAAAAAACTTTTTAACACCTGTTACTAGCATGCCCAAGGAAAATTTTCAAGAGGAGGGGATATCGAAGCTAGGTATTAAAAGATAAATAATAGAAAGGTAGGAAGAAAAGTAGGAAAAATGCCAAGAGGAAGAAGTTCATTACCTTCAACTTGTTCCTCGATCTTACTCTAAAGCAAGGCATCTTTTGGGCTGAACAGGTTAAAAGGCCAGTAGTTTCAAAAAATAATTGTGGGGGTAATCTAAGATAAAAGATATAAAATAAAAAGGTTGGGATTTTTAAAAACTTCACCTCCCTAGCAGACTCTAAAGAATTGGATTACCTGGAATGGGAACATGCGTATTTTCATAATCCACACACTAGATGAAATTTCCAAGTAGGGCAAACCACTATAACCTCTTAGCCCATTTTTCCAATACCTACTCAACCTTCTCTCTGTCCCCAGGAAAAGTACAGAAATATAGGCTACTTAGTGGAAAGTTATTGTTGGTTTGTAATTTAATGTATGCAAAACTAACCTGAAATTGTTGTATAAAAATACCCATTTCTAGGAGTAAAGGGGTACTTACATAGATTTTTGACTTTGTAAAAACAGTTTTGGGACTAACAATCTGCATCCTAATGAGCACCCCCAGCTAATTCAATGCAGGTAAGACCTCAGACTATACCATATTGAACAACCGGTTCCTGCATACATAACAAGAGTGTCACCTGGGAGCTTGTTAGAAAAACAGAATCTCAGACCCTAACATAGGTCTACTGTATAGAATCTGCAGTATAGCAAGTTTTCTGGATGAATTGTGTGCACATTCAATTTGGACACATCCTATTTTGTCAGTTAATTGTTAATAAATAATCTGCGAGTAGATCTGACATGAAAAAAAATCCATGAAAAGTAGATATCCAATCTATTTGTTTTTTGGGAAGACTACATAATACTAGATAAAATCTACATAATACTAGATACTGAGAATATGCAGCAAGGAGCCTTGTATTTCAAATTCTTCCTAGCATCACTTGAGTAATCTCAGGGGAAAAAAAATTCCCAGAAGTATAAACCTGTGGCATAGAAAATTCATTCACTAATATTCCAGGAAATGTAATGAGAAAAAATAAGATCTAAATGATCTATTAAGAATTCTCTAGTTATTTCCTTCTTCTTATATGTCAATTCCTAACTTTTTTCTAGGTATAAATGCCTTTATGGGAGGTTGAAGCAAAAAAGATTTAAACAACTCGAAGTATGATCAATAGATGCTAATATCTCTTGTCAGTTTCTATTGACCAACCTTTTAAATTGTAAAATTATACAGCAAAAATGAAAAGCAAATAGAGGAAATCATGGAACTTTTATTTAGCATTGCTAGTTGATATTTTAAGAAAAGTAAAATACAAAAAATTGAGTTTCATATGTTCTCACTCATAAGCCGATCTTGAACAATTATCATAATACTGTAAGAAAAGGATTGGCAGTAGTGGAAAACCGTGGAGGGAAGGAGAAGAGTGCGAAGCAGGATTGGCAGTAGGGGGAATCTGCCTGGGGAGGGCACACCTTATGAACAAGCGTAGCTGCATAGTGAGCATTTGTATACTTGACCCGGAATTGTACCCCCACATCTTTAAAATAAGAAATTTTAAAAAGGAAAAAAAAAGAAATGCAAAATAGGTAGAAATACATTCTACTGAGATACAAATTTCATTGTATCAGTCTCTTAGAGGAGTCTGGCTGGAGATAACCACCTTGAAATCAAATCTGAACATTTGTTAGGATGCCAAATATTTCATTAAATAGTTAAACAGTTATTTTAGATTTGGAATAAACCCAACAGAAAGAATGCATGCTGGACCTAGTAATATTTTTGTATCCTACAATTTTTTGTGTTCCAAATATATTTAGAGAAAAGTTTCAGAGTGTGTTGGACCTTAAAAATATAATATAATTTTAGTCAACATCCTCTTCTAAATTTTATTTTAAGACAGTGTTTGGCTTGGAGTAAGGGAAAAAAAGAATTAATCATAGAGTACTTATGAGTTTTTGATTGGTACCCAAAATTACATGTTTTGATACTCATTTCCACTATAAAAGTACTTAGGAAAATATTTCAAGAGATGGTAGAAGAATTTCTTTCTTATAAATGCAAACTTAACCACATTCTGTCTCTTCAATCTTGTTCTTGATAATAAGGAAGATAATTGTGATACAAGAATACAAAAGAAGTGAAAAAAAGAAGAAAAATAGAAGGGAAATCGGGGGTAGTGTGAGAGATCCAGATACCTGTTAGTAAGGAGACATATAAATTTAAAGCCAACAGTAATAAGGACAAGAATGGAAATGCTGAATCTTTTCCCTTAAAAATAGAAAGAAACGTTATTTCTTCATAAAACTAAGCTTTATTATCAGCCAAACACTTTCTGGTTGTTGGAGCTCAGAAAACAATACCCTAAAATATGGTGCATTGACATACTGAACTGAAGAAGCTTCTAGGTCTGTCTGACCTTTCCCCTCCCACTGTTTCTCCCAAATCCTTCATCTGCCTAAGATCTAGACCCACCAAAATGGAGGGGGGAGAAAAGTTCCCCTCCTTGTAAGACTGAGAGTGTAACCACACCTGAACAGGCCCTTGCGCAAGATAAAGTACAAATTAATCCCTGTTCCCTGACTCATTCATTCTTCCTGTAATCCTCTCAACAGAATTCCTCTTCCTCCAGCTCCCATAACCTGTTTTGCCAGGATAGTATATAAGCTTCTAAATCACACTGAGGGGTGGGTAATCACTGTGATTTTCCCCATGCAGACACCTTAAATAAATGTGTATGTCTTTTCTCCTATTCATCTATTTCAAGTCAGTGATTTTCAGCGAAACTTCAGAAGGCTAAGGGGAACTTTCCTCTTGTTTCTTCTTGGTCCTTACACAGTCCATTTGTCTGGTCATGGAGAATAGGTAGAAAGCTCTTGGTTGTCGTTGTACGATTCTCAGCATATTATTTATCAAACTTTTTTTTTTTGAGTTGGGTCTCATTCTGTCACCCAGGCTGGAGTGCAATGGCATGACCTCACGGCAGTCTCGATCTCTTGGGCTTAGGTGATCTTCTCTTCTCAGCCTCTTGAGTAGCTGGAACTACAGGTGCATACCATCACATCTAACTAATTTTTTTTTTTTTTTTTTTTTTTTGAGTTGGAGTCTCACTCTGTCGCCCAAGCTGGAGTGCAGTGGCTGCTCCCGGCCACCGCAGCCTCGATCTGCTGGACTCCGGCGATCCTTCCGCCTCAGCCTTCCAAGTAGCTGGAACTACAGGTGCGCACTACCACACCCGGCTAATTTTTTGATTTATTGTAGAGATGAGGTCTCGCCAAGTTGCCCAGGTGGGGCTCGAAGCCGCGGGCTCAGGCAATCCACTCACCTCAGCCTCCCAAAGGCGCGGGATTACAGTGAGCCACCGAGCCCGGTTCTAACTAAGTTTTATATTTTTTGTAGAGATGAGGTCTTGCTGTGTTGCTCAGCCTGGTCTCGAACTCCTGGGCTCAAGCAATGCTCCATCTCAGCTTCCTAAAGTGCAGGGATTACAGGCATGAGCCACCACGACCGGTCTCAATTTATTTTTTAAAATCCAACTTTTTTCAACCGGGTATGGTGGTTCATGCCTGTAATCCCAGCACTTTGGGAGGCAGAGGCTAGAGGATTGTCTGAGCCCACAGGTTCAAGACCAGCCTGGGTAATCTAGTGAGACCTCGTCTCCACAATAAATTTTTTTAAAAATTAGCCGGGCGTGGTGGTGCAAACCTGTACTTCCAGCTACTTGGAAGACTAAGGTGGAAGGATCGTCTGAGTCCAACAGGTCTGCTGTGGCCATGAGCGTGCCACTGCACTCCAGCCTAGGTGACAGAGTAAGACTCTGATTCAAAAACATAAATAAATAAAATTAAGTTAAAAATCCAACTTTTTCCTAAAAATTAATTTCTATGAATTGCAATTGATATAAATTAAATAAATTAAAAATTTTAAATGCCCGTATACCACCTAAAAACATCTCATGACAATGTTTGGAAAAATCCTGATAGAACTGGTGCTAAATAAATATTTGGTAAATAAAGGAATAAATCTTAAATTATTTCTTTTTTTTTCTTTAGGCTGGAGTGCAGTGGCACGCTCATGGCCACAGCAGACCTGTTGGACTCAGACGATCCTTCCACCTCAGTCTTCCAAGTAGCTGGAAGTACAGGTTTGTACGACCACGCCCAGCTAATTTTTTAAAAAACTTATTGTGGAGACGAGGTCTCACCAGGTTACCAAGGCTGGTCTTGAACCTGTGGGCTCCAACCATCCTTCCGGCTCAACCTTCTGAGTAGTCGGAATTCCAGGCGCGCACTACCACACCCGGCTAATTTTTAATTTATTGTAGAGATGAGGTCTCGCCAAGTTGCCCAGGCAGGTCTCGAACCCATGGGCTCAGGCAATCCACTCACCTCAGCCTCCCAAGGCGCGGGATTACAGGTTGAGCCACCAAGCCCGGCTCTTAAATTAGTAGCTTGTTTAGGAATTTGAATACAAGATACAAATACAAAATCATTGCCTATTTGTCAAGACTTTGCCCCAAATCATCAAATCAACCATAATATTAATCTCCTGGCATGTGTTTCATCGTAATAATCAGTCTCAGAGTTTATCTAATGATTAGTCAAATAAAATTTTGTTACTTTTCAGTGATCCTTTTTTATTGATCACTCCCTTTGCAAAAAATGAGATCAAAGAAAAAGCAGAAGTGGTCCGAAACCAGATTCTTCTGAGTAAAGTTGCTTGATTCATTCTTCAGTGAACACCAATGTTGTGAGAGGCATTATGCTAGTTTTTGAAAATGCAAAGATAAATCACACTTATCCCTGAACTCCAATTGCTTAAAATTTTGCAAGAAAACCAGGTAGTTAAACAAATAAATGCAATTTGAGGTGATCAGTGTTATGTCTGAGTGCCACAGGAATACAAAGGAGTGAGCAACCAACAGTGTCTGGGGACAGCCAAGGTGAGGTAGGAGTTGACTTCAGATATTTCTCACTCGCATTTAGAAACTGTCAGCTCATAGTGGCTCATGCCTATAATCCCAACACTTTGGGAGACCAAAGTGGGACAATTGCTTGAGCCCAGGAGTTCAAGATCAACCTAGGGAAAACAGTGAGACCCTGTTTCTACAAAAAATCGAAAACAAAATTAGCCAGGTTGGTGATTCACTCCTGAAGTCCCAGTTACTTGGGAGATTAAGGTGAAAGGATTACCAGAGCCCAGGAAGTTGAGCCTGCAGTGAGCCATGATTGTGCCACTGCACTTCAGCCTGGCTGACAGGGTGAGAACCCGATCCCCCAAAATAAAATAAAACAAAATTGAAAAATACACAAATAAGTGAAGGAATTCAATCAGACATTAACCACTCGAATAAAAAAAAAAATCAGTCTGATTTCACCTGTCCGGTATGCCAGGCAAATGACTTTAAACTTTGGGATAAAGGGATATAAACCATGAGGATATTTTGAAATATTCTCATTTAGTTTAAAACCATAAATCCTGTGCCAGGTGCAGTGGCTCACACCTGTAATCCCAGCACTTTGGGAGGCTGAGGCAAGAGGATTGCCTGAGTTCACGGGTTTGAGAACGGCCTGGGCAATATGGTTAGACCTTGTCTCTACGATAAATCAAAAATATTAGCAGGTGTGGCAGCTTATGCCTGTTGTTTCAGCTACTTGGAAGTCTCAGGCAAAGGATCACCTGAGCCCAGCAGGTCGAGGCTGCAGTGACCGTGAGCATACCATTGCACCCCAGCGTGGGCGACAGAGTGTAACTCATACACAAAAAAAAAAAGAAAGAAAGAGAGAGATTAAATATATAAGCCATAAATCCTGATTCATCAATATAAGTAATAGTCTTTCATTTTCCAATGGATGGATTTCAAAGAATGAGTTATTTCAACTCTTATACAAGTATAAGGTTAGCTGGAGGAGGACCTGTGATCCAGTGCCAGCTTCTCAGGGCCTAATTTGTTCTCAGCTTTGAAATTTTTCTTGCAAAGTATATTCAGAGTCTCATCACTTTTCAGCATCGTCACTGCTACCACCATGGTCCCAGCTTCCATCATCATTTGCATGGATTATTGAAATAGCCTCTTAACTTGACTCATTGCTTCCTTTTTTGCCCTTATCACTCTATCCTCAACTCAGTAGCCAGAGTACACTTATGAAGTAAAATTGGACTATTTATCTGCTCAAAATCTTCCAGTGACTTCTCATATCACTTAGAGCAAAAGCCAAAGTCCTTACTGTGGTTACCACCTACCCACCTATCTCCCTAACCTCATCTTCCATCACTTCCTCCGTCCATTTCATTTTAACCACAGGGCCTCCTTGCTGTTTTTTTTAAAAAGCACCTTCTGCCTCAGGAACTTTCGACTTTGTACCTAATAATCTCTCTGTTTACGATATTTGCAGGTTTCACTAGAATGTCACTCTTTTTGTGTGTGTGCTTTATTTTGAGTCAGGGTCTCACTCTGTTGCCCAGGCTGGAGTGCAGTGGCATAATCACTCACTACTGCCTCCAACTCCTGGATTCAAAAGATCTTCCTGGGTCAACCTCCTGAGTATCTAGGACTACAGGCATGTACCATCATGCCTAGATAACTTTTTAAATTTTTGTAGAGATAAGTTCTCACTATGTTGCTTAACCTGGTCTTGAACTCCTGTGATCAAACGATCCTCCTACCTCGGCTACTCAAAATGCTGGGATTACAGGCATGAGCCACCACACCCAGCCAAAATTTTCACTTCTTAAAATAAGGCTTTCCCTCACTAGTCTATTTACAATTTCAGTCCTTCACCAACATTTCTAACCCTTTTATCTGATATGTTTTTTTCTTCACAGCACTTATCATGATTTACCATAGTATACATTTTATCTTATTTATTGTGTCTACTGTCATTCTCCCTATATTAGAATGTTAGAGTCACAAGGGAAGAGATATTGGTCTGTTTTGTTCGCTGATATATTATCAGTGACTAGAAAAGAGTTTGGAATTTAGGACTAAAAGTCCTAAATGAAATATTTTAAAATGACTAAAATAGTTGATGAGAAGTAAAGAGTTTGAATTAGGCTCCCTTCTTATTCTACTCTTCCGCAGTTAAATAACAGCAAATATTATTATATTGTCTAAAAGACAGAAGAAATAGGAGCATGTTAAGTTATAATTTCTGAATCTAGCTAGATATTATGTAACACCTTTATGTCCTCATTTAGCTATATATATTAAAACTCTATCTTTTCTGAGACTGTCATAGACTATATGTGGAATAATTGATGACATCCCCCTTTCTAAAAAATAATGATTACTCCTGTGAAATATCTCCCATTTAAAAAAATATAAATGGTATTGATATCACAATCATTTAAAAAGCAAGTATTCATTAAATTAATACTGGTTTGAAAAAATATGTAGAACTCTGGCCGTGTGCGGTGACTCAAGCCTCTAAACCCAGCACTTTGGGAGGCAGAAGCAAGAGGATTGCCTGAGCCCGTGGGTTTGAGAACAACCTGGGCAACATGGTGAAACCTCATCTCTACAGTAGATGGGATTAACGGTAGCAAATATCTGTCTGGTGATGGGGAAGCACCTCTTATCAATAGGGTGCCTGAATGAAACGTATTTGTATACCTAACCCTTAACTGTACCCCACAACATCATAATAAAAAATATTGATTATAAAAAAAAAAATTAGCTGGGCATGGTAGCATGTTCCTGTAGTTCTGGCTACTTGGAAGGCTGAGGCAGGAGGATCCCTGGAGCCCAGCGGGTCAACGCTGGGGTGGCCATGAGCGTGCCACTGCACTCCAGCCTGTGCAATGGAGTGAGACTCTGACTCAAAAAAAAAAAAAAAAAAAAAAGAAAGAAAAGAAAAACTGTGTAGAACTCATTCACTTTGAATGTAAAAAGTTTATTTCTTTATAAATAAAGTCTACCAATAATATGATGCTGCTAAAGCTATTGAAATGTTCCAGAGCTACATAGTTAGGAAACAACTTGTGATCATTTGGTTCACACTTCTTCCATAAAGCATGGAAATATCTAAGCTAATCAAGATTCACATTTCTTTGGACAGGAGCACATTTAGAAATATCTATAAGAAGCATTACGAATTCTTTCAGATAATAGGCATGTTCTTTAAATTTTAATGTGAGTGTTTGACCTCACATTGATTCACTCCCCTTGTGCTTCAGCATCAATTATCACAGAACTGTTAGGTTTAACTTTTGGTTTATATAAAATTTGAAGAATAAGAAACATAGGTTTGATAGTCAATTAATTGCATGCTATTTATGTTCAATAACAATACTCTCCTTTAAAAACATTAATTCTGAAAGCAGTTTCACTTATAAAATGAGAATAGATTGAATACATATGTCCTCTATTTGTATTCCAATTTTTAAATGTGACAAGAATGACATCAAGACCCTATCCTTCAATTATGTGGAATGTCAGTTTGTCCCCAAGTGATTTGTGCATTTGCATCAGCTCTTCTTAATTTAACATTAAAATTATTTAAGCTGAAGTCACTGAATTTTTGAAGTAAACTAAATTCAATAGAATATTTTCCACTGATTCATTAATTGTGTTGAGCATATAAATCACTTTATCCATACTCTCCACACTCACTTTGAAGAAGATTCAGGAATCTAGAATCAAAAACAAAATAAAAAAAACAACAACCCCCCCCAAAAAAACCCTATTATTGTGTCCCAGTTTTGCCTCTTTAAAATATTATCTTTATTTTTCTAAGCCTCAGTTTCTTCACCAGTTAAATAGGGAAATGCTACTTATCACACATAGTTGTTGCAAAACAAAATGTTTATAAAATTATGTTGTGGGCTGAGCACGGTGGCTCATGCCTATAGTCCCAGCACTTTGGGAGGCTGAGGTAAAAGGATTGCCTGAGCTCACAGGTAACTTGGTGAGACCTCATCTCTACAATACATTTTTTAAAAATTAGCTGGGCGTGGTGGCACATGCATGTAGTTTCAGCTATTTGCAAGGCTGAGGCAGAAGGATCACCTGAGCCCAGCAGATCAAGACTGTGGGGATCGTGAGCGTGCCACTGCACTCCAGCCTGTTGTGTTGTGACCATAAATATACTATAAATATAATTACGTTGTGACCATAAATATACTATAAATACAAAGGGTCATTATGATTATTACTTTCAATATAACCTCTACCAAGATAGCCCCTCGAAAATAAGCAAAGATTATAAAATATGAATGAAACAAAGATTTGTCAATTTTGCAAGCTCAGGGAAGATATATTTTGGCTTCTATCTAGTTTCTTCTCTCAGTTTTATAATTTCTCATCTTCATAATACATTACTCATTTTTTTTTACTGGTTATAAGCAGGTTTTACAATATTGGTTTTCATTTGTTATATTGTAGCTAATATTTATTGAGCTAAGCTTATGATATGTCAGACACTGTGGAAGAACCTTATGTGTGTTAGCCCATTTAATTATCAAAACTCCCAGAGGTAAATACCATTGTATGCCCATTTTACCAAGAAGAAAACTGTGACAGAGAGGTTAAAATGCCTTGCCTATGGTCACAGAACTAGTAAGAAATGGAGACAGGATTTAAACCTTGGTAGTCTGACCAGATTCTATACTTTTTTTTTTTTTGAGTTGGAGTCTCACTCTGTCATCCATGTTGGAGCGCAGTGGCATGCTCACGGCCACCACAACCTCTGCTTGCTGGGCTCAGGCTATACTTCCACTTCAACCTTCCAAGTAACTGGGACTATAGGCGTGCACCACCACACCAGGCTATTTTTTTTGACTTATTATAGCGATGAGATCTCACCAAGTTGCTCAGGCTGGTCTCAAACCCGTAGGATCAAGTAATTCTCTCACTTCAGCCTCCCAAAGTGCTGGAATTATAGACATGAGCCACTGCTCCTGGCCTAGATCTTGTACTTTTAAACAGGTTGCAAGTTTTTCATACAGTCGTACGCAGGTATTTTGTAAGGCTGACTGATAAATCCTAGCTCTTTGTTACTCAACGCTGCTAATAGAAGCTTTGTGTTATCAGTATTTTCAACTGACTTGGGTAAGCACTTTCACTCAGGGTAGTAAGCTTAGCCAAAGAAATGACTTAGTATCTGAGGCTGACTTTTCTGACCAGCCATATATTCCTAAAGTCCATGAAAGATTCGTAGAAAGAATCCTTATCAATGATTGAGACATTTGAAATGCTATTTTTATAAGATGTATTGATACTATAATATAGATTCTTAGAGTCAGAATATGGCAATGCTCTTGGAATTCCTTATCCTTCTGAAAAATAACTTTAGGTTTAATGACACTGAAGGTCATAGCAGAAGACATCTTATTCACTTGATGTCTTTTAGCTACTTGATGCAAAAGGAAGAACTGCTAAAAATTTTCATTGCTACGTTGTTTACTATCTAGAATCTATATGATTGGAAAGTTATACAAATAAAGTACAGAGTAAATCTGTTATGGAGCATAGATCAGTTGTCAACTATATAAGCTCTGGAGTCAGAATTCCAACACTGTACTTAATTTCTGAAGAATTTTGAACAAGCTACTTAAGACCTCATTTTCTAATATGTTAACTAGAAATGTTCCAGTTTTTGGTAATTATTTTGCTGACAGTTAAAGTTTAACAAAGTCCAGTTTCTTATAAACACTATATGTAGTATTATTTATCTTCACCAATACAACTATTTGTCTCCCATGACAGAGTTTATCTTAGAAGTGAGGAAAAAAACACACACGTCATACTGGAAATCATTCGTCCGTGTTAATCATTCAGTTAATTGGCCAAATGGGATATTTCTTTCACCAGTGCAATGTCCTTTGGGGGTAAATATTGTATACATATAATAGAGGAAAGGGGAAGAGTAAAGAGGTCTCCAAGTAACTAATAGCAGTATTAACCTTTTAAGCATAAAAATCAAGATAAGTTGGTCATTAATCCTAAAAAACAAGAGTTGAATGGTATATGAATTTGCAACGTAGCACCTTGCAGTACATGAGTAAAAACTTAAAAAGACAAATGTGTTCATGGTTCAACCAAAGTTAAATCTGGAAGTTTCTATCAGGATAGCTTATTCACTGTTCACACCTTCACTGCTAGGATGGTTCATATCCTGGGTGGAACAGGATCAAGGCATTTACAAACAACTCAAAAGATGGATCAGCATATATATACTTTATATTATTATGTTAGCATATATATACAGAAAATGAACTCTAGGAAAAGTGCTGAGAGGACACAAAGTTGTTTAAAACATTGCCATGACCTTACTCTTTAGGCCAGTGGCCTCCAATCTGGGGCCTTTAGAACTGAGCTGAACTGACCCTAGGAAGCATTGGGTTGGAGATCAGTGACCAAACGAAGAGGCACTAGAAAGCAAGGAAATTTGGAATGGTTAATAGGAAAGCAGGTCAAGAGCAAGTCCGGGAACCACAGGGAAGAAGAGATGACATAATATACATAAAAATAACCAGAATTTAGAAGCAGAGACTCTATGGTATGCCAACTGAAATAGGTGGACTCTGGGGACACTAGTTTGAACATAGGGAAAGTAGACCTTTCTATGGTCTATTCTATAGCATTGTAATTGCAATAGACTGAAAAGTTGTGTTCCCCCTCCCAAATTTGTATGTTGAAGTCTTAATCCCCAATGTAACAATATTAGGAGGTGATTAGGTCATGAGGTTGGAGCCTTTATGAATGGATTAGTGTCCTCATAAAATAAACCCAGAGAGCTTCCTTGATCCTTTTCTGCCATATGAGGACACAAGAATACAACAGTCTGCAGCCCAGAACAGGGCAATCAATAGACCTGTGAGAAAGGTTGTTCATAAAGCACCCAGTCCATGGTACTTTGTTATAGCAGCTCAAATTGACTAATATAATAATTTATCATGAATATTTTATAGGTGTAAATAAATAAAGATGTTTGGAAGAGCATCATCCCTGGACAGGGAGATTTCCCTTGCTGCCTTACATTGTTTAGCATACATTGCACATTCTAAATGTAACCTAGAAACAGCTGTCTGGCCATCCATCTGATTTTAACAATCAGGAAGATGTGTTACATAGCAAAAATGATCTCCTAAGCAAGAAGGAAGATCAAGAACCAGGTATAAATTGACTAATACTATTTTTTTTTTAAAGTTTTAAAACAAAGTTTATTAGAGAAAGAAGAGAGAAAAGAAAGGGAGACATGTCAGAGCTGGCATGGGTGAAGAAACAGTCAACTAATACCATTATTATGTAAAAAGGAGGGTCAGGTAAGTTGACTTTTGCCTGTGATTCCAACACTTTGGGAGGTCAAGACAGGAGACTGGCTTGAGCTCAGGAGTTCAAGGCCAGCCAGGGCAACATAGTGAGACCTCATCTCCACATTAAATATATATATATAAAATTATGTATCATAATTATGTATAATTATGATACATAATTATGTATGTAATTGTGTATATAATTAATAATTTGAAATATTATAATTAATCATATATATGTGTGTGTGTGTGTATATATATATATATATATATATATATATATATATATATAGCTATGAGCATGGTAGAATAGAGCAAATGACAAATATATTGATGCATTGCAATACTAAGTTTCTCACTTTGGAAAGGGAGATAAAAGATATAGAATGGAGAAATATGAGGGAAAACTCTGTTTTACTGAACTGGAGGTTATCACTACAAGATGAAGATTTTAAAATAATCTAATATATATATGTGCATAAAGAAAAAAAATATCTTGGGGAAGTAGTGATATTCAATAGAGAGGCATGCTTTATGTGAAGTCTATCTGAGGCCTAAGGACTGTTCAATTTCTGTGACTGGGGTATATATCTATTAGGATGATAAAAGCACTAGCTATTTAATATACTTATGACATTAAACACTTGAATTTACAATGCGTTACTCCATGTTTGCCATGTCTAACTCCATATTTGCTAAAACCCATCAGATTACTGTTTGACTTCCCTTAGACTTTGACCATAAGAAGAAAAACACCCTGGTCATGTATAGATAATAATGCTGGTCCAGGAGAACCATGTAGTTTGAATTAGAAGCTAAATCATTGTCTTTCTTGTCTAATGTGGCTCTGAATCAAAAGATGATTTTATTCTGGTACACCAAGAAATGAAGTTTCTGAGCTTACAAAACCGAAGACCAGACACTGAGCTGTGAAAGTTACCAAGGAAAATGCTATATGATGAATATGCATAGAAAATGTTCAGCCTGACTTTGACCTTGAAAATTGCATCCATTAAATGTGAAACAAATGACTGATAATAACCCATTGAATTAAAGATATTCTGGTTTTATATATATATAAACCAGAATATGTTTAATTATATATATATATATATATAATTAAAGATATATACTTTTTTGTGTGTGTAGGCATCTCACTCTATCGCCCAGGCTACAGTGCAGTGGTATGCTCATGACCACCACAGTCTTGACCTGCTGAGCTCAGGTGATCCTTCCACCTCAGCCTTCCAATTAGCTGGAACTACAGGTGTGCACTACCATGCCCGGCTAATTTTTTGATTTATTGTAGAGACGAGGTCTCA
>NW_007211620.1:862-31454 GCF_000164805.1 Carlito syrichta | reverse complement strand
CTGAGCCCATGGGTTCGAGACCCACCTGGACAGCGAGACCTCATCTCTACAATAAATCAAAAAAATCAGCCGAGCGTGGTAGCACATGCATGTAATTCCGACTACTTGGAAGGCTGAGGTGGAAGGATCACTGGAGCCCAGCAGGTCGAGGCTGCGGTGGCCGGGAGCGGCCACTGCACTCCAGTCTGGGCGACAGAGTGAGACTCCAACTCAAAAAAAAAAAAAAGGTAAATTGTATTGCTTATTACAAAAGTAATACCTGTAAAAATTTTTAAAATATAAGTAAGCAAAACCCCTAAAGCTAAAAGAACCTGTTGTAATAATTAACAGTTACTGGGTCCTTAAATTGTTCCAAGAATTTTCCAATTGATTAAATGCATAAACTCATTTATTTCTCAAAATTGTCCAGTAAGGTTGGAATTGCCATTATTCCTATTTAATAGATGAAAAAAATAAGGCCCCAAAGTTAAGTACCTACTGAAACTCTCACAGATGGTAAGTGACAATATATACTTAACCCCATACCATAGTACTCCCATTATCACTTGTCATTCAGTCTTTCCCCTATAATTAGACATATTATTGTTCTTGCAAAATTGTGATTATTCTATATATACTTTTTCATAATGAACCTCCCCCACACCCCACACACATACAATAAATCATGAAGCTCTTTAGAAAGCAAGATCTAAAGATCTTGAGTATTCCACGAGGAATACTCATTGGGCTACTAGTGTATCAGTGCTTCTCTGCCCTTTCAGTAAATAAAACAAAGGAAAATATTTTTTAGAATCATGATCTTGTAGTGATAATCTCCAGTTCAGTAACACAAAGTTCTCCCTCATGTTTCCCTAATCTATATCTTTTATCTCCCTTTCCAAAGTGAGAAACTTAGTACCACAAAGCATCAATATATTGCTAACTGGTCCTATTCTACCATAAGCATAGAATAGCTTCACAATCAATACACCAACACTACTATTAATGACACACCTACATGTAAATTTAGGAGTTTCTCTGTAATTTTTTAAAAAACATAATCACCAAGTAGTCAGAGTGTTGTGTTCAAATGTTATTTAAATTAATTATTTTGTGTATGTGTGTTATATTTTAATAAACCATTGAGTTTCTTGGGTTTTGTTTACATTCATATTCTAGAATTTTCTTTCTTCATCATGTTAGATTAAATTTTATAATTTTAATGTAACTAGATGGTTCAAAATACAAAGTTATATAAAAATGTATACTCAGGTATGTCTAACTCACATCTACCTCTTTCTCACATATCTCCTGTAACTTTTTCCTTCATGTGTTTCTTTTTAAGGGAAAAAAACTAAATATATGTGTGTGGGGAGGGAGTTGTGCATGTACACACACAGTTGATGAGATAAGTAGAAACTTGAGTTACTATTTATAAATGAACACATTATATTTAAGAGCAGATCAGGAAATTCACAAAGCTAAGATGATTAGTAAACAAAGCACGAGAAAAGCAAATATACAGATTTTTGCAGCAATACTTACAGGATTGAAGGTAAAAATAAAAATATTTCGTTTCCTCCCTAAAGTTTTGTGTCATTAAGAATGAAAATGGTCTTATGCCATAGTCAATTTCTTAGACAGAAAAAAAAGCAAAAAAAAGAATGAAGATGGGCCGGGTGCAGTGACTCATGCCTATAATCTCAGCACTTTGGAAGGCCAAGGAAGGAAGATTGCTTGAGCCTAGGAGTTTGAGACCAGCCTAGGCAACATAGTAAGACCACATCTCTACAAAAAATAAAAAAATTAACTGGGCATGGTGGCATGCATCTCTAGTCTCAACTACTTGGGAGATTAAAGCAGAAAGATTGCCTGAGCCCAGGAGGTTGAGGCTGTGTGGTGAGCCGTGATTGTGCCATTTCACTTCAGCCTAGGCCACAGAGTGAGATCCCTACTCAAAAAAAAACAAAAAAAAGATAATGTTACTAATAAACAAATATACTGTTCTCGGGCCAAGTCAAAAACATAAGACAATAGTATTCTAACTGCTAGGTTTCTTTTTCCTGTTAATCTAATATATTAGTTTGCAAGGGTTGCCCTGACAAAGTACCACAAATTGTGTGACTTAGAGAACAGAAATTTATTGTCTCAGATCTGGAGGTCAGAGATCCAAGACACAGATGTGATTGGGGATGGTTCCTCCTGTGGGAAGTGAGGGTGAATCTGCTACATATCTCTTTTCCGGCCTCTGGTGGTTTGCTGGCAATTCTTGATGTATCTTGGCTTACAGAAGCATCATCCCAGTCTCTGCTTTCATCTTCAGATGGTGTGCTCTTTGTGTGCATGTCTCTGTGCCTAAAGTTTCCCATTTTATAAGGACATCAGTCCTATTGAATTAGGGTCCACCCTAATGCCCTCATCTTTATTTGAGTATCTGCATAGACCTCAATTCCAAATGAGGTTACATTCTGATGGGTTACAACTTCAACAAATGAATTTGGAAAGGATGCAATTCAACTTATAACATCTGATAAATGAACCAAAAGTGACATTTTCTATTACAAGTTTTGGGTAATTTTGTAATATTTAAATATGGCATGCTCAGTGCTATCATTCTAGGATATGAGAAAAATAAAGAACCATATTGTTTTCAAACATTTCCACAATTCAGCTGGAATTCTCTACCAAATACATTGATTATGAATAATTATATTAATGATTATTGATAGGTTACTTTGCATATTTAATTTCATGTTGCCCAGATGTCAATACAGACTTTATATCCTGTATTGTATTCAGAATTATTGACAAGCTATCAGTCAAACAAAAACAAAACAACTAGATAGACGTTTCTCTGACCACAAGGACAAAGTATTAGGGAGATATGAGTAACAGTAAAAAAATACAAACAGCAAATATTTAAGAGCTGAATTTTGACAGAGATAAGAAATATTGCAGGAGCCCAAGAAAGGGGAATATAAATAAGGAGTATTAATATGCTCTAAAAAAATCAAAAGAAAAAGAGAAACATTCTAGTAAATAGAGTCCATCAAATGGGGATTGCTTAAGTTATGCTATGACTTTACCACGGAGTACTCTGCCATTACTATGGCAAGTATAGGTCTGCTGGTGCTGAAATGTATATACAGAAAGACAGTTTACAAAGAAATTACAAACAGCTGATAACTTGAGGAATTGGATTTAGGAATGGGGAACAGAGGCATACTAGAATGAAGGGAGAATTTTACTTTTGATTTTTAACTTTCTAGGTTGTCTACATTTTTGTAATATGTATGCTTTATTTTTACTTTTTATTAATTTTTTTCAACTGGGGGAACTTATTTGCACAGAGTTGAGTTAGGCATGCTCCTGTGTTCATGACACATTACTATTATTAGGCCATAGATTTTCTGTGATTTTGTCTCTATATCTTTTCACTTTTCCCCTCATATTCCTATTCCATTCCCTTTGCCTCTCCATAAGCCATCATTATAGGTGTTTAACAGACTTCCTGTTGTTTATGTTACCTTACAAAACTGATATTGTTTTGTGTGTATAGCTTTAAACTCATGTCAATTGTGTTGTCACATCTCATTTTGTAGTTTACATTATTCATTAGGTACCATGTTTTGGGGAGCATCCATGTTGCTCTGTGATACGTGTAATCTGCTCCTCTTTGTGCTGCATAGAGTTTCATAGTGTACACCACCATGGTTCACCTGTCTACTCTCCTGAAGGATACTGTCATCACATCCTTGTATGAGTTCCTTAATTAATCTACATAAGAATTTATCTGTAATAAATACCAAAATAGAAATGTTAGGCCACAGATTACATGCAAACTCAATTTACCCAAGCAGTACCAGTGGAGCAAGCAGAGTTGCTCTTCAAATGAGTGTCCACATGTACATCATTAGCACAGGAGGGACAGACATCCCCGTGTCCCTGTTCACACTTAGCATTGTCCAATTCTATAATGTTGTCTAGTCTAGTAGGTGTAAAGTGATAACTACTTTTTTTAAACCTGAATTTCTTGAATAATGTTTATAAAACATAATGAGAAAATAGTTTCTGTATCCAAATCTATTTTCTTTCACCTTGCTAAGACCTTTTCTTTTCTGTTCTTTTTCTGTTGTCTTTTCTTTTATTTTTCCAGAACCCAAACAACTGCCTAAATATGCTTCATACAGACAGATGTGGGCTGGAGGGAGGGGAGGAAATCTGAGTTCATAAACATATCTGCAGGATCACGAGGCCCTGAAGGAAGACCCAGGGGACAGAGGACTTGGTGAGAGGCTTGTCCTAACTGGGACCACAGATAAGCTTGGCATGCTCACACTTGGCCCTCTCTGTGGGCCCCACTTTCTTCAGAAAGCTGCTCTGGGAAGACTGGAATTGGTGCCCACCCCAGGATCCCTTCAGCTAGAGGCGAGGGTGCTCTAGATGAGGCTGTTGAACCCCTAGGGGATTGGGAAGAAAGAAATGGCCAACAGTCCTGAATCAATCTTTGGCAAAACTTGAATGGTTAGGAGCAGAAGTATTGCTCTATAAGCTCTTTATTTTCCGTGGTTTTGTAATTTTTTTCTGATTTGACAATATTTTCCTTATAAAAATATTGTGACCATCCCATTCAACATACACTGATAAATATCCACTCTCACCTACAGAGACACTTCTTCGTGCCAGTTCAGGCCTCCAGCCTTACAACAACCCTGTAAGAGTGGGTGAGTTTATTCTCAATTTGCCAAAGGCCATGCAGCGGTAAGGGCCGGAATACCCAAAGCAGGCCCTGCCCATTGCCCTGAACTCCTGCGTGAGGCCCATAGAGCTAGCTCAATGAGTCACAAGTGTGAGCAAGACACTCTCTGGCTTAAAAACCTCCAAAAGCTTCCCATAGCCTACCTGGCCCTACCTAAGCTAAGCTTCACTCAGCAGCCAAGACCCTCCAGGCACTGGCTGCCACTTTTCTGAATGCTTTTCTTCACTATGCTCTCAAAGCCAGCGCTTCCCAAGCTGTACCTATACATGGATCACCTGAATATCTTGTACAATGCAGGTTCTGATTCAGTTAATCTGGGGTGGGACCTGACAGTCTTATCTCTAACAAGCTCCCAAATGATGCTATCAAGACTTCTTTTAGCACTACATGACTTACTCCTACTTTTGTATTTTCTCTACAACCTCAAATGTATCATATTTCAAAGCAATATTAAAAGTTCACAAATTAGTGCTGGGAAGATTCTTGATGATTTAGAACAATATTCTCATTTTATACTCAAGGAAACTGAGGCCTATAGAAAATGAATGACTCTTCTAATATTGAATGGATTGTAGGGGCAGAACCAGAACTGATAAGCAGCAAGGTACAGGGTGGAAGAGGCAGAGCTTTGGAATCAGACAGAAAATAGAAAATAAAAGATGGTTTTGATAGTTGAGTGAAGCTTCCAAGGGACAGATTAAGCTGAAGCTACCCTTTTAAAGAGACACAGACAAGAAGGGAGAATATTCTAAAGATAGAAAGCAACCTGAACAAAGCCACCATCATGGGGAACATGAATGCTGTGTTTTGTTCCTGAAAGAGAGTCACAAGAATGTGTGGATGCAATAGGTAAAATGCGGCTGGGCCTTTGGGGAATGTGGAGAATCTAGCCACAACTAGCCACATGATTTGCAGGGCCCAGTACAAGATGAAAACGCAGGGCCACCTGCTCAAGCATTAAGAAGAACAACATGGTAACAGCAGAGGATTAACCAAGTGCAAGGCCCTGTGTGACTCCACAGGCTGCCACACCCCTGATGCCTGCCCTGAATCTAGCAAGGTTTAGAAAATGTGGTAGGAGCTAGGACCCACTAATATTTGAGAGTAAAAGAGTAATATAACAAAGGCAATGTTAAAACAAACAAACAAAAAAACCTCTCTGGGGAGTAATTCTGAAATATGTACCAAAATTTAAAATGTACTCACCCTTTGATTTAGCACTTCCATTTCTAGAAATATATCCTGCAGATGTTCTCATACATGAACAAAATGGCATTTGTTCAAGGTATTCGCTGCCGCCTTGTTCCTACTAGCCAAAAGTCAGAAACAGCCTAAATGTCCTCTGCTAAGGAACTGGTTCAGGTAATTATGGTACCTCCATGCAATGGACTTTCTCACCAGCTTCATACACCTTACTATTATAACTTCATTTCCATGCCTTGATTCAAATCCTTAGGAAACTTGGCTTTGGAGCACTACTTGTCATTGTAAGACAGAAAAAAGCCCCAATGTTTTTAATCCTAACTCAGAAAGGGCAGTTAAAACATTAAAATAGGTGGGGCAAAGTGGTTCAGCCTGTAATCCCAGTACTTTGGGAGGCCGAGGCGAGAGGATTGCCTGAGCCAGGGGTTTGACACCAGCCTGGGGAACTTGGTGAGATCTTGTATCTACAATAAATCACAAAAACTAGCCAGGCATAGTGGGGTGCATCTGTAGTTCCAGCTACTTGGAAGGCTGAGGCAAAAGGATAGCCTGAGCCCCGCAGGTCGAGGCTGCACTCCAGCCTGGGCAACAAGAGTGAGACTCCAACTCAAAAAAATAAAAAATAAACAAATAAAAATAAATAAATAAAATAAACATAGAGCCATTAAGAAGAAAGAGCTAGCTCTATGTGTACTTAAAAGGAAAAATTTCCAAGATGTATTTTTCTGGAAAATACAAAAAGGCTATGAGTCCAACTGTATACTATGTACCATTTATGCTTAAAAATGAGCATTAACATTTGTAACCATACAGAAATATCTGTTGAGGGAAACACAAGAAACTGATAACAATAGTTGCCTCTAGAAAAGGAAACACAGGACCTGTGGTGGCTTGCAATGAAGTCATGCTTTTCAATGTACATTCTTGCCTACCTTTTGAATTTTGTATCATACGCATAAGTTACTTATGAAAAAATACATTTTTTAAAACACCAAATGATTTGGGAAGAAGAGAATGCCGATAGGAAACTGGGTGAAAGTCATTTCTACCAACAGATGGTACGTGGCCAAGTGGCACAGCTCAAGTGCATTTGAATAAATGCCACACTCAGAGACAAGTATCAAGAGAAGGGTAAAGAATTCACACTCACATTCCTCCACCAGAGGACCCTGTGGATTTGAAATTAATTTGACTTTTAGTAGGATGCAGTGGCTCATGCCTATAGTCACAGCACTTTGGAAGGTCAAGGAGGAAGGGTTGCTTAAAGTCAGGCATTTGAGACCAGCCTGGGCAACGTAGGGAGACCCTGTTTCTACAAAAAAAAAAAAAAAAAACCCCAAAAGTAGCTGGGTGTGATGGCTCACATCTGTACTCTCAGCTACTCAGAAGACTGGGGAAGAAAGGTTGCTTGGGCATGGAAGGTTGAGGGTACAGTGAGCTATGATTATGCCACTGCAGTGTAGCCTGGGCAACAGAGAAAGATTCTGTCCCTACAATTAAAAAAAAAAAAATAGCAGGTGTGGTGTCCCACACCTTTAACCCCTAGCCCCTTGGGAGGCTTAAAGGTAAAAGGATCTCTGAACCCAGGAGGTCAAGTTTTCAGTGAGCAATGTTGGGCACCACTACACTCCAGCCTGGGTGACAGAGTAAAATCTTGTCTCTAAACAATAAAATAAAGCAATAAAAGGAAATAAAAGAAAAGAAATTGATTTTTTTTCTTTTCGGACAAGGTCTCCCTCTGTCAGCCAGCTGAAGTGCAGTGGTGCCAACATAGCTTACTACGGCCTTGACCTCCTGGGCTCAGAGATCCTCTGGCCTCAGCCTCTCAAGGAGCAGGGCTAACGGCATAGGATACCATACCCAGCTAATTTTTGTATTTTTTGTAGAGATGGGGCTCTCGTTATGTTTTTCATCCTAGTCTCAATCTCCTGGACTCAAGCGACCTTCCTACCTCACCCTCCCAAAGTGCTGGGATTATAGGTGTGAGCCACCCTGACCTGACTGATTCAATTTTTGAACCAACAATAAAGAAATGACTGAATTTTCAAAAATTAAGGAAGGAAAAAGGAAAAGAGAGAGAAGGCAGTAGGAAAGGGAATGGAGAAAATTTAACTGGTAGCAGCATGCAGGGTGGCAGAGAAAATCTGAGGTTTCCCAGGTAGCCTAGAGAGTGAGCTGACAATTGTCTGCACCAGCTAAGGGAGATTGGCATGAGGAGGAAGCAACAGCAATGCCATCTTAAAAGGGGAAAATCAGACTTGGTGACTAATTGGACATGCTTAAGGACTAGGAATGAGCATATTGTGAGCAGGATGATTTTTGCAGTGACAGCTCTCCAAGAAAAATTGCTGCATTCTCAACATCTGCATGCATCTGAGAATTACACCTGGATTCTTCATTTCCATGCCTTGATTTTAATCCTTAGGAAAGTAGGCCTTAGGGTACTACTTGTGATTCTAAAATGGAATAAGTAATGATTTAATTCCCAGCCAGTAAAGGGCAATCCAAATGACTGGCTCCACCATTTCCCTAGGGCTAGTTTGTAACCTGGGACAGAAATAAGCTGTGTGTATTAAATCAATACAATCACTCACAAGTTAAAAAAAAAAAGGCATTGCTTTGGTGACTGTGTATTATATGAACTATTTCTGTTTCCTAATGGTTTACTTTCTTTAGATGATGTAAGCCTGGTCACATTTCCATGGTGAGCCAACACTAGCCAGGGATTTGGCGTCTTGAGCAAATGCTCCAAGATGCTATAAGATGCAACTTACAAGGCCCTGCCTGCCCCACTGGATGTCACAATAGCCAGGGTTGCCTAAGACAGAAGATTGTGTTACCATTTCATGGTACTGGGGTGTCACAATAGCCAGGGTTGCCTAAGGCAGAAGATTGTGTTACCATTTCATGGCACTCCTGTGTTTTCTTCCTCTCTGCCAAGCTCAAGGGGGGCTGCTCATCTGAGCATGGGAGCAGAGTGACCAGGGGGATTGTTCGTGTGTGCCACCCAGAAGGTCCTGGTGGCCATCCTGCGATCTTTTCAAGCTTGGTCACACAGATAACAAAACCACTACCTACCCCAGAATTTCTGACGTGGAACATGATTATTGCATAGTATATCTATGAAACATACCAATACGTGTATTTGACATTTTGTGTTACTCAGAATTAGTGCTAGGATTACTACACAGTAAATCTACAAAACACAATACTTGTATTTGTCATGTTGTGTTACTCAGAAAAAGGGGGGCTCTACCTACCTCCACAGCTTCCATGGCACACCATTGCCCTGCTTCTCCACCTTTGGAGACTCTGCCACGTTCTCCAATGCACCTTTCTGATCTTGCTGAGGCTCTGTCCTCAGCACTCTAACCTCTGTGGCTTCCTCCACTTTCACATTTCCACATTTCACCTCTCAGTTGATTTCCAAATCCACTTCTATAGTCTTGATTTCTGCCTACCCAGCAGGCATCTTCCCCTACTTAGCACAAAGTCAGAATTTCCAAAAGTGAATGCTTTTCTTGGCCCCCTTCCTTCCAGTCTGTTCTCCTTCTGACTTCCCTGCACTACAACGTGAGTCTCCCAGTAACTTAAACTAGATTTCCAGATTCATTTTTCTTTCTCCTTCTGCCTTGCCATTAACCTCATGCTAAGGCTCCACCCTGGTTCAGGATCTCATTGCCTCTGCACTCCAACTCCAACCATCTCCTCAGTGGATTGATTTCTCTATTTTTGGTTTCTCTTCTTTCTACTTCTCCATACATCGTTGTCTCAGTATCCCTTCAAATATTCTTATCATTCTTTGCAACAGATTTAACTTCATTCCAACAAGATAGGGGTGTTTCCTAAAAACTTTTCTCATGGTTTTTATTGTCTCTTCATAGTTTTATCATGATTAATTTCGCTAAACATTTCTTCAACTTATATACTTACAGCCTATCACATATTAAGGTAATGAGTTTCCTAAATGTACCATGTTTGGTGTAGTTTCTCAAGTTAAGTTGTTCAGATTTGCACTATACAAGTACTACTCAAACTGACATAAAAGACAATTTACTGTTTAAGAACAATTTACTGACCCATATAGACACAAAATCCAGGTTTTTTGTTTGTTTGTTTCTAGTCAAACATGTCTGCTTTTAGGGGCCAATGTCATGTTAGGGGTGTGTTTGTCTCTCTCTTCTGAACAAGCAAGATGGCCACCAGCAATCCAAGCTACGCATCCAACCTGTTTGCTCAACCCAGCAGAATGATAGTCTTTACTTATAGTTCTAGAAAGAGAGTTTTGGCAAGGACTCTTAATCACCCCAGTTATGGTCACATACCCATCTCTAAATGAAGTACAGTGGCAAGGGAAAATATTTTACTAGGTCTGTTTTACCTACCTGTCATTGTAATAAAGAAATAGAGATAAAGAGGTAAGTTAGCCTCACCCAAATCTCAAGGTATTAATTCTCTTCAGAAAAGAAAGTTTCTTGTACCAGAAAGAGTTGGGTGGTACACACAACACACACACATCCCTTGAATGCTTTTGACTGCATATAACAAAATGCTGGAGACACACACACACACACACACACACACACACACACACACATCCCTTGAATGCTTTTGATCACATATACCAAAATGCCCAACTCAAAAGTGCTTAAACAATAAAAATATTTAATTAGTTTACCTAACCAAAATTTGGATGAAGAAAATCCCAGGATGGTGCAGCATCTCTATTTCCCTGCTGGATCATCCCTCAGTCTCCCTTCAAGTTACAGGAAGTTTGGGGCACCTGCAAGCATTTTATTCTCATAGAAGAAAAAAAGACAAGGACAAAATCGATCTTATGTATCAACTGTCCCAGAAACACCACGGTGACCATAGACTTCCCTCTCACTGGCAGGAACGCAGTGACAAACCTACTTCAGATTAATCTTTGCAAAGGTAAAATGGGATAACTGGCTTAGTGCACCGCATTTGTCCCTGGGGCTAGTTGGTCTTGAATGAATATTTTTAGCAAAAAAGAAAAAAAATGGACTTTGAATAAGTTACTAATGATATTTGCCATAAGACCACATTTTAAATATTTCTTCATTTTTTTGAGACAAGAGTCTTGCTATGTTGTCCAGCCTGGAGTGCAGTGTGCGATCATAGCTCACTGCAGCCTTGACTTCCTGGGCGCAAACAATCCTCCCACCTGGGCTTTTGCAGTAGGCGGGACTACAGGTGCTTACCATGCTAGGCTAAGTTTTCTTTTCTTTTCTTTCTTTTTTTTTTTTTAGACACAGGATCTCACCGTGTTGCATAGGCTAAGACCACACTTTGATTCTGTTCACTTCTTTTAAATTTTTGTTAGTGCTTCATGTGTCCTGAGGTTTGTTTCCTTTTTTTTTTTTTTAATTTCGAATCATAACATTTTGGAAATATAAAGGATCTTAGATTATTTAGTTCAGGGCTTTACAAAGTTTTTGTTTGTACTTGTGACCTAACAAACACATGCACATAAAGAGGGTGTTTAAAGATGAGCTGGGGGAATTTTTGTAGGGACAGAGCAAAGAAGGTGAAGCCTCACCAGCCAATAGCCCTGAGCCCCTCTGTAAAGCTAGATACTTTCAGAATGGGATTGTAAAACCATGTTTCACCTCTATTTCTTTCATTATCAGTAACAAACGAAGGTTAAAAGAAGTAAAATGATTTGACTTTGTTCTTTCACGGGTTGCTTAGAATTGTAGTTTCGATTTCCTGATCCCCTAGTCCTTTCATATCTTTTGTCTTTATAATTTTGTAATGTATTTTTCTTCAAGTTTTGTTTTTTACCCACACACTAAAGAGTCGTCAAAAATAAATCTTAATATAGAAGTTCATTGTTTCAGTAGCCTTTTATGATCTTTCTGTAACTCCATTCTACTATTTTTTTTTTTTTTTTAAGAGTAGGAGTCTCACTCTGTCGTCCAGACTGGAGTGCAGTGGCACGCTCATGGCCGCAGCAGCCTCCACCTGCGGGGTTCAGGTGATCCTTCCTCCTCAGTCTTCCAAGTAGCTGGAACCACAGGCGGGCACCACCACGCCCGGCTACTTTTTTATTTATTGCAGAGACGAGGTCTCGCCAAATTGCCCAGGCTGGTCTGGAGCCCTTGGGCTCAGCCATTCCTCTAGCCTCTTCCCCCCAAAGTGCCAGGATTACAGGCGTAAATCACTGTGCCCAGCTTTACCATTTTAAACATATAATGTTCTAAGCTACGTGAAGTATTTTGGATGCCAATACACAGTAATTTATTCTGCTTTAGGCAGAACAGGGCAGTAGCTAAGCACCCAGACCGTTGAACAATAATGCGATGTGTTCCAATCCTGCCATAAAGAATCTCACTTTCCTCATCTGTAAATTGGGGTAATAATAATATCTGCCTCACTGGGGTGAAGTTCATGTGTAATGTTCTTACATAGCCTAGCACATAGTAACTGCTATGTTAGGTGTTATTTTCTCATATATTTCCCCCCAAAGTCTTCCTCGTCCAAAGATTCTGGAAATTGTTGGGAATTTTTCTCCCAGAGGTCGAGAGCCAGTGATGCCTACTTCCGCAGACTTCTATCTTATATTTAGAGTTATTTTCATAAGTTCACTTCCGTCCCTTTACTTTCTCCCCCCTTGTATATCTTTGTTGTATCATTTGCACTCTCACTTTCCTGGAAACTGAGGACAAAGGATCATACATACTCTCAGAGTTGAAAGTGGTCCCCAAATCAAGTAGTTCACAAATGAGGAAGGGGGCAATTTAGAGAATTAGATCACTTGGCTAGAGTCACCAAAGCTTCAAAGTTCCCTGTGCAGCTCTGGAATAGTTCCAATTCACCACTTCCCAAATTATAAATTTGGGTCAATGTCCAAACTTTCTTTCCCTGTTTTCTCCTTCCTACTTCCAGTTCCTAAAAAATCTTCATCATTTATTTGTCTGAATAACCAAAGTGATAAAAGAAAAAAAGGAGGGGTTATTGTCAATTATCTAAGTGTGTCTGAAGACAGACTAGTTGACGTAAAATCTTCATTTGCCTCCTTCACCAAGAACATTTTAGAAGAAAGAATCACCTCATAAAGTTCACAGAAGTTAATATAAAGAGGATCAAATGACTGTTAATATTTTTCAATATTTTTGGCAATCATTTAAAGACTATATTGCCTTTTCTAATTTGAAATACACATACATGAGTAACGGAAACATCGCTCACACGAAACTATCTTCTAGTAGAAAATGGAAGAGAGTGTAATACGTAAGCATTGGTGGTTCAGTGGTAGAATTCTCGCCTGCCACGCGGGAGGCCCGGGTTCGATTCCCGGCCAATGCAAGCGTCCGTTTTTCTTGCCAACTTCACTACCGGCGTCTAAACGTTGGCCTCATGGCAAATAAAAAATATTAAACAAAGATAATCTCCTGTTTCACTCTTACTTCGAGCGATAAGAAGGGCTGACCTCTCGCACTTCCCTCATCTCTCGCAGCCTTGCTTTTAAATTGTCTTGGGGCGCCCTAGAAGTGAACGAAAGTTTGTAGCATCGCGTTTTTTTAGAATGTCAGTTGAGAAAAGGAAAAACGGCTGTTTGGAGATGCCGGGGATTGAACCCGGGACCTCACACATGCGAAGCGCGCGCTCTACCACTGAGCTACATCCCCCAGCCCGAAGCGGGTTTTCTGGTACAGGTAGTCATTCAATCCGGTTAGGCCTAGCCAAATTAAAATTTCCAACAGTTTACGCTAGTGAGCGCTTCTGAAATATGTCTCTTTCCTTCTCACTCCCATCCTAAACTGCTCCCGTGGTGCATCGGGACCCCGGGGCCATGGCCCTGTCAGCCATGCACTCAGCCCCTGTTCTGGGCCAGTGAGGTTCCCGAGTACTCCTGCCGGGCGCTGGGAGGATGGGGATGCGAGGAAAGGCGGGGAGGGGATCCCGCGCTCTGCGTGGCCAGAGCGGCGCGACTCGGCGGCGCAGGCGCTGGAGACCCCGGAGGCCTTGTCCGGCCTCTAGGTTTGCGGCAGGATGCAACGCTGACCCCCGACCTCGGTCGGGCGCTCATCGTGGCCTCGGTTGCCCCAGGAGACCGTTCCTAGAACACAGCCGTGGGGACCTTCTCTTCGCACACGTAAACATTATGGATATGTCCCCAGCTGCCCTCTCCCCCATAAAACCTACATCTCAGGAAAACGACGTGTTCGTGCCAACTCCGCATAACCTGGACTTTGTAGTGCTTGTGGCCGGTTGGATAATTTCTTGCAGTAAATGGTTTCACAACCAGCCCTTTCTTTTCACGGGGCTCAAAGAGAAAGAAAGTGACATCGCCACCCCTTTTTTTGCTTAGTCAAATATAAATACCGATAATATTGGACAGGGGACTTGTTCAAGGAGAACTTTTCTCTCCATTTGATATTTACACCTTGGGTCAATCTTACTGACAAGTGGGTATAGTCATTTAAGTCTCTGAACACCTCCTTTAACGTCCTCTGAACCCTCCCTAACCACTAATCATACCCCACCTTCTCAAAAGACCTACCTCGAATTCGGTTCCCTCACAAATGGCCTCTCTCAGGTTGGTTGAGTGCTAGGTAAATGGATGTGGTAACTCACAGTATAGTGAGATGAGGTGTGTTTGATCCTCTCGGGGTGTAGTTTACGCGGATACCAACCCAGGAAGGTGAAGGCTCAGACACTCAAATGGGAACAGGGAAGAGATCTGGTGAGAGAAGCTGGGTACCCCATCACTTCCAGTGGATATGTAAGGCTGGTCCCAACAGGTAGCACTGTAAGGGCCTAGAATTTCCTCTTGCTTGACTTGTAGAGCATCCCAGATAAATGACCATTTGGTCAGCAGGTCAAGAGCAAGACAAGAATGAGGTTTCACAGTCATTCTGGGTAAACCACAATCTTCATAATCAATTTCTGGATTAAGAATAAATAAATTATTGTGTTTGGTTTCAGTAATTTAGACACATAATGACTCATAATTTTGGTTTTGACCAGAACAGGCCACAGGCTGATCTAACTCAACTATAATATAGAATGTCCCCCCACCAAAAAACAGCACCACATCAGCTCATCAGCTCTGCTCCAAGACTAAATTCCAAATCAACAAATCAACCCCTATGTTCCATCCTGAGGCACTAGAACACAAACCTCTTCAACTGATACTGAATCAGGAAATGGAAACAGAGTCATTACTCCAACTCAAGTTTTTTCCCCAAGTTGTGCAGATTACAACTATGCCATCCAGTTCACTGTGAGGGAAGCGTGTTTTGCCTCTGGTGACCTCATTTTGTCTTCCTCTTTGGGATCTCCTTCCTTTTGTTGTGGCTTATTTCTCCATCACCTGAGGCCTTTTCTTCTGGGGACTTCTTTCTCAGGCAGTTCTGAAACTTAATAGCTAAACCCGGAATGCCTTTCTTAAATGCTTACTCCTCCTATCTCATGAGTCCATGGTTTATATGGGTGCATCTGATGAAGAAAATGAGGCTGAGCTCTGAAACCAACAGGGGATATAAAGCTGCTTTAGAGCAGAGTTCTAAAGCCAACAGAGGATGTGAAATGGTTTTTACTGGCCTAGCTTAACCCAGAAGGAAAGCTCTAACTTAGTGGACTTTTTCAGCTACTGTAGTTGATAGAAGAGGTGAAATAGTAAGTGCACCTTCAGATTGGGGAGCCCTTTTGGGAAAACTTATTGGATTCATCTCTGCTTGAGATGTAAAGAGGCTGACCAAATGTCCAAAATTATGGAATACTAAAGAATCCAGTTCTGTCATCTGTGCTCCCCACATGTCTCCTGGTTGGGGATACATTTCCCCTGTTCTCAGTCTCTCTCCCTCTCACACATACACTATTCATGAGGATTGACCTAAGGCTCCCTTTTGAAGAAGGTGACATCTATCTCTGGCATTGTTTTCACATCTCTTGCTCAGCTCTTGGTGCTCTTTGCCCAGCAGGTATTGAACATCCTTCCCTCAGAGCTGCCTATGAGCTAAGGTGTTTATTCCCAGTCCATGCACTGGTTCTTACTCCTGACTGCACATTGGAAGCCAGGGAAGACTTTTAAAAGTGCTGATGCTTGTTTGAGACCAAACCCAGACCAATTAGATCAGAATCTCTAGAGGTGGGTCCAGGCATCAGTATCTTAAGAAATAATAATAATTGGCAAGCTTCAATATATTCAAGGTGTACAATGTGATTATTTGATATATGTATACATTGTATGATTATCACAATCAAATTAGTTAACACATCCATCACCACCCATGATGTTCATTAGATCCCAGAACTTATTCATCTTAAAACTGAAAGTCTGTACCCTTTTACCAACATCTCCCCGTTTCCCCCACATCAGTAGCTTTTTAAGTTCTCATGTGATTACAATGTGCAGCTAAGACTGAGAGCCACTGCTTGAGTGCTCTTTACATGTTGACAAGAGATGCCCCTTATAAGACTGTGGTTCTCAATCTTGGCTGCACGTTAGAAGTACATGGCAAGATTTCAAAAAAGTACTGATGCTTGCATCCAATCCCAAATACACTGATTTAATTGATCTGGGAGTGGCCTGGGAATGGGATTTTCAAAAGGCTTCCCAGGTGATTCCAATATGCAACCAAGGTATATTCACAAATTCTTCACTCATTGTGTGAGCACTGAGGTTGCCACGACTCTGCAAGTGGAAGACCTCTGTCCAGAGCCCCCCATGCTCAGGAATTAGTGATGCTAGGGGATGAGAGCTTACTGCAACTTCTTCTCCCTTTTTTCTTCATATAAAATCAAACTGGTTGAGACAGGTATTCAAGTACTAAAAGAAAGCATCTTTTTTTTTTTAACCCCCTGTATTCTGTCGCCTACACTTTCAATCAGATTAAATGAATGAATCGCTCAAGTGAGGTGTCCCTGCTGATTTGCTGGCTGTTAAGAAGGCTCAGTAAGGGACTAGTAGATGGGTGGGAAGAGAGTGATCTGCACTTGGCAACTGGGAATGCTCAGGGCTTGTGGCTTCCTAGGAGAAAAAGAACTGGATTGCTTAATTCAACACCCAAAGGAACAAGCAGCTTATTGAAATATACTATTTTGCTCCTCAGGGTCATAACTATTAATAATTTTTCATCACCACAGTTAACTATCATTTACAAAAAAAAACCCTGAGGGCCACAAAAGCTGTTGGTTACATGTAATTCAGAGAAAGTTAAACATTACTCTTTTCATTAAGTACACAAAGTGAAATATTACAGTGATCATAATTTGCATTAGAATTAGAAGTATTTATTGCACAGTAAATGAGATCCTACTTGGAAAGATGTAAATTCTATAATTTAGATTCTGGTTCCAAATAGGTGGAAACAAAAGGAGGCACATGTTTGCTATGGTTTGAGTATGTCCCCAAAATTTCATGTGTTGGAAACTTAATTGCCATTGTAACAGTATTAAGAGGTGGAGTCTTTAAGAGGTGATTAGGTCATGAGGACTCAATTCTTGAAAATGGATTAATGCTGTTATTGTGGGAGTATGTTAGTTATCCAGGAAGTGGGGACCTGATAAAAGGATAAGTTCTGCCCCCATTTGCTTAAATCACTTCCACCCACCATGGAATGACACTTGCCAGGTGCTGGTGCCGTGCTCTTAGACTTTGTAGTCTCCGTAACTGTGAGCCAAATAAATCTTTCTTTATGGATTACCTGGTCTGTGATATTCTGTGACAGCAGCAAAGACAAAATGATGTTTAAGAGGAAAGAGATATTACACAAAGCCCATACATATGGAAACTGTCAATGTTGTCAGTTTAAGAAACGGTGTTTTGAGATGGGATGGAAAAGAAAATAGTTGTCTATATGGGGCAGGAAAGATTTTTCCAAATTTAGGTGATCTATTTAACTATAGGAGTTTCTGTAGTCTTATAGTACTAGCCTATTCACAAAAGCTGGAGAGAGGCTATATATCTTCCTATGGAGGTCTCCAGTTGATGTCTTATTTTGCCAGCTAGCTAGCCCTCTGAGGTTAGGTATTATATTTTATTCTATATAAATTCCTCATAGCACTAAGTACTCATTGGGTTCTCAATAAGCTTCTAATGCATGCTGGCTCACAATTTCATGTCAGATTGGTTAAAAGTATGTTCAAGAGTAAATGAATTCTACTGAGATGATGAAGCTATTCTAAAACTGGATTATGGTGATGGTTGCACAATTTAGTAAACTCACTAAAAACCACCTTAACTGTACAACTAAAATGGATGAATTTTAAGATCTGTAAGCTATAACTCACAAAAGTTATAATTAGAAAAGAGGGAGTATGTAATGGACTTGAATGTGTTAACAATGGAATGAGGGTCCTGTGACTTGAGAAGTTATTCATAGAGACTGTGGAACTGATGTGAAAAAGAAAAAGATAGTGAAAGACAATGGCTTCCTTAATTTAGAAGGAAAGGAGAAAATAGCTGTTACAGTGATAGGTAAAACAACTACTGAGAAAAAGCCAGTGACTGTTAGTTAACAGGGATAGGGAGTGTTAAGTATGTGTAGGGCGCTGAACTAAGCTCAAGGAGACACAAGGATAAATTACAATACAGCATAACGCATTCTGTAGTGCAGCTTCACATACAACAGTGGCCCCCAACCATTTTGGTATCATGGATCAGTTTTGTGGAAGACAATTTTCCCACTGGCCAGAGGAAGAGGGGGAGAGCGGGAGAAGGGGATATCATCAGGTGTTAGATTCCCATAAGGGCGAGAGAACATAGCCTAGAGTGCTGAGCTGCCTGCATCTGGGCTTTTATGAGAGAGAAATAAACTTTCCTCATGTATAAGTCACTTTGTTTGATATTTGCCACAATAGAACCTAAGTTCTAAATAATAGAAAGAATGTTTCGGGGACAAAAGTAAGCAGGTAGACATATGCTGCCTCTGTGACCCAAACAGACATACTTTACTGATTAGCAGTGTTGTCAATTTTGTTTTTGTTTATTTTTGAGATGGGATCTTGCTTTGTCACCAAGGCTGAGTGCAGTGGTGCCATCATAGCTCACTGTAACCTTGAATTCTTGGGCTTGAGTTATCCTTGCAGTTCAGCTTCCCAAGTAGCTGGGACTACAGTTGCATGCCATCATGCCTGGCTAAAGTTGTCAGTTTTATAACACTATGCTAGGACTCTCTAAGCACTGCCAAAATGTTGGGTACAGACAAGATGATTGGCAGTCAGCAATTTTCTTTTTCTCTAAGAAAAAGAATAAGAAAGATACTAAGAAAAAGAATAAGAAAGATACAGAATTTTTTTCCTTACCGTCAAAAGGGAAAGAGAAGTAAAGGCAATTGCACCATAATGAAAGACTTTTTCTCAATATTTCCTCTACTATTCTAACTATCCTTAACTGATTAGAGGCAAATTAGAGAACAAAGAGCCAGAGCTTTTCCTTTGGATTCAGAGGTTTAACTCCCAAAGGTTGGACTTCATCAGGCTCCCCTCAAATTTTAAGCTTTTGTTACTATGTTAGAAATGGCTTAAAAAAAGGAAATAGGATATAAATAAGTTTTAGCTGGTATAAAAAATGCTTATATTTTTTGTCATTCTTGACTGAAAAAGAGGATACTGCAATTTCCCTTATACTTACTCGGTAAAGAAAGTTCTTCACTGATGTACTACAAGGCAGAAACAATAATAAAAACTTCTCGATACTTAATAGCAATTTGATGAATGTTGCGTGGAATCTCAGAACAAATTCCAGAGCTCTGCAACTATACATACAATGATAATATATGATAATACATATATGCTTTAAGAATATTGTGCAGCTGTATTAATATAAAACATTCCTAATATTAATTTGCTAAATATTGATTGACTTAGAAATATATTGGAAATAGGGATTTCGGAAGAAGATGTCTAAGGAAAATTTCAGTGTTCTGGCTTAAGCAATTACATACAGAGTGGTCTCATTCAAATAAACACCAGTGAAATAGAAAACATTGGAAAGACAGTGAGTTTTATAGGTGGTCATTAATTCCAATTTTATTTTGTTCAATTTGGGGTACATTCATCTCCCTAGAGAGACCATAGGTAGATACCTAGATAATGACTTTGGAGACAATAAGAGAGATTTGGCGTTAAAATATGCATTTGAAATACATTGCTATAGAGAAAATAAAGTCATGAACTTGGATGGAAATGTTTAGGGAGAGAATAGAGAATAAGACAAAAAGACCTAAAGGCCTATTATTAGGTACTCTAACATTTAACAACTGAGAAAGGAGAATGAAAAGGTACAGTAACGGAAACAGGAAGAAAACCAGAAGAAAAAAGTTTTAGGGATCCCAGTGGAAAAATAATGCTGCAAAAGGAAGATAAAGGCCAGATGCCACGACTCATGCCTGTAATCCCAGTACTTTCAGAGGCTGAAGTAGGAGTACTACTTGAGTCCAGGAGTTCAAAACCAGCCTGGGCAACATAGTGAGACTCCCCTCATCTCTACAAAAAATTTTAAAAATTATCCAGGTGTAGTGGCATGTGCCTATAGTCTTAGCTACTCAGAAGGTTAAGAGGGGAAGATTACTTGAGCCCAGAGTTTGAGGCTGTAGTGAGCCAAAATGGCACCATTGTACTCCAGCCTGGACGACAGGGATAGATCCTGTCTCCAAAACAAAAAAGAAACTATTCCTTTTGAAGCAAATTGATCTGGAAATTGAGATCCAAGAAATAAAAAAGAACAAGAGACACAAATGCCTTTAAAGCACAAGAGAATTTGCAGATTAGAAAGATTATCTTTTACTTTTCTGGCCCTAAAAAAAGATGATATTTATTCATTTACTCCATGAACATCTATTGAGAACCTACCACATGCTAAGTACTATACTTGGGACTTGGGTTAAAAAAGATACAAAGTTAGTACTAACCCTGCCCTTGCTCTACTTAGGGTCAAAGGGGAAGGCAGTCAAATACAAAGAAAATATCAATAGTGTGATAAAGGATATGGTAGAAGGAGCTAAGCGTTCCATGTGAGCACACAGTAAGAACACTTAATCCAGCCTAGGGGATCAGGCAAATGTTCTGAGGAGAGTTTAAATATGAGCAGCAGATAGTCTGTTGAGGATGAATGCGGATAAGGAGACTGAAGAAGAGCATTCTAAACAAAAGGAACAGAATACGCAATGACTCAGAAGTTAAGAAGATCATAATGTCTTTAAGGAACAAAAATAAATTGTGTGTGTGTGTGAGAGAGAGAGAGAGAGAGAGTGAGAGAGAGCAGTATTGTGGACTGTGAAAGGAAGAGATGAAGTTAGAAGGTAGGCAAGGTTCAGTTTATGCAAATCCTTGTAAATATCATAAGAGCTCACAGAGCTGTGAGACACATGCAGAGATCTATGGAGAAAAACAACATAAAATTTTATTTTTTTGAAAAATCATTCTGGCGGTAGTATATAGAACATATAAGAGGGGCTACAGGAAGCAAGGAGACAACTGGAATCTTCCTCCTGGCATCCTGCAAAAAAGATGATGGACTTGGGTAAGAGATGATGACACCCAATATGGTAGCCACTAGCAGCATGCATCTACTAAAATGTGATGGATCCAAATTGCGGATGTAAACTAGCTCACTCATATTTTTTATGACTCTATGCTAAAATGACAATATTTTACAAATAATTTTATTGTGGTAAAATACACATAACATAAAATTTCCCATCTTAAACATTTTAAGTTGTACAGTTCAGTGATATTAAGTACACTCATATAGTTGTACAACCATCACCGCTATCCATCTCTAGAACTCTTTTCATCTTGAAAAACTGAAACTCTGTACCCATTAAACAATAACTTCCCTTTTTTCCCTTTCTTCAGTTCCTGGCAACCAGCATTCTACTTTCTGTCTCTATGTATTTGACTATTCTAAGTACCTCAGGTAAGTGGAATCATATAGTATTTGCCTTTTTGTGAATGGCTTATTTCATTGGCATACTGCCTTCAAGTTTCACCCATATTGTAGTTGTAAAATGACCATATTTTTGATATATTGGATTAAATAAAATATAGTGTTAAAATTAATTTTATTATTTCTTTTTACTTTTTGTGGCTCCTAGGAAATTTAAAACTTTGCATATGTGGCTCACATTATATTTTTATTTGATAGCACAGATTTAGAATCTTTGCATTGGAGATGAACCAAAGTGCACGAATAAAGATATTAAAGAGATGGATTTGATAGAACTTGTTTATCAATTGCACATAAAGAATAAGAAAGAAGTAGGAATAAATGATGATTTCCAAGCTTCTGACTTGAGCAACTGAATGAAAAGATGGTAGATTGTAAAGAGTCTGAGGGTAAGAAAGGTTTTTTGTTTCGTTTTTATTTTAAGATAGAAGAGGATTCAGTATGTTCAAATGAAAATATGAAGGAATCAGAGACAATAAAGGGGTATGTGAAAAGTGCTTTGTCTCCCTTAAGTAGAGGGAGACATGCCTATCTCACTATAGCAAAAGAAAAGTAGGAGCAGATGGCTTCTGGTATATAGTTAATCTTATAGATTTGAAGACTCTCCCATGAGAAAGGCTTCTATTTTCTCTGCAGAACAAAAGAGAGTTTATCTAACTGCTCTTAAGGCTAACTTATTGTGTTTAAAGACATGAAGAAAGGGGATATCTCCCAATAACTGGAAGGATTTCCAGGCAGCATTGAGACTTACATGAGGGAAGAATGTAGAAAGTCACCAGTCCCCACTTAGGCACAGAGGAAGAGGATTATCAGATTGCCTGGGCAGAGATTCAGTTTGATGTCTGTGGCAAAAGGACAATGGTGTGAGGAAGTCTGGAAAATGACAAGAGCGTGACTGGAGAGATGAACATAGAATCTGAGATTTTCCTGAAAGGAAGTACAGAGGAATGGGTTGACCAGATGGTTGAAGAAGAATTTTTTTTTTTTTGAGTTGGAGTCTCACTCTGTTGCCCAGACTGGAGTGCAGTGACCGCTCCCGGCCACTGCAGCCTCTACCTGCTGGGCTCCAGTGATCCTTCTGCCTCAGCCCTCTGAAGAATTCTTTGAGGTCAAATCAGAGAACTGTGATCAGTAGATATTTGGAACAAATATTTCAAAGATGGGTTCAAGGTGATGATGTGATCCCAGAGTGATCCAAGAGTGGATACCCAAAACAGAGTAGAGATGAGGTTCATAAAGATGAGAAGATCAAGAAACTTAAAGACCTGAGACATTTACACGAACATTTAATTCACCTCAGGAAGATGGAGGGGTCTGGGTGGAGCCAGCAGTGGGCCAGATGCGTGTATCTTCAAGGAATGAGGGAGGGGGCTAGTGACAGGAGGGAGGTAGATTTATATAGCACAGTAGTTATCCAGTAAATGTTAGTTTCATTGAACAGTTCACACACACACAGAGATACCATCTCTCTCTCTCCCTTTCTCAATACACACGCACACACACAAATGCATATGCTCCTCCCTCCAGGCATACATGAATTCCATTTTTTCAAGACAAGAACGTCACAGAAAATTTTGGGGAAATGTGCCAAGTTGTGCATTTTCTTTTTGTGTTGCAGATAGAAAAAAAAGTGCAATTTGTTAGCACCATTAACAATAGAACTTCATAAATGTGCTCAAACAATAGCTTCTAAAGGTTAGGGGCAGGCCATGCTGAAAAGGCATTTATAGTGAAAAAATGCTGAACTAGGAGTCAGAAGATCTGGTTTCCAAACCAATTGTTCAATTACTAGTTAGGCGTTTTGAAGAAAACCATTTAACCTTGGTGAATCTCCACCTTCCCATCTATAGAAGGTGGGTGAATTTTACAGCTGTTACAACTCTACCAGGTCTTTGTGAAGATTCAGTAAGAAAATGTACAGAAACTTTCTTTGTAGCCTATTAAATGCTCATATTAATTATATGAAGGAACGCCTGACCTGGATCTAGTGAAGATTTTTTTGATCATTGTTTCTATTATATTGCTGATATTCATGCTCCTAATGGGGAATTAGGAATTATATCAAATTATGACTTCTGAAGGATATTGATTACTCCATACTTTTGTGGAGTTTCTTTTGTTCCTTTAGAGGAAGTACCAAAATAAAAAATTCCTTTTTGATGTCCTTAACAGTATGGGCCATCTCATCAGAATGACCCAAGATATTTGTTTCAAGTCCCATTGCCTGTACCCAGCACCTAGAGGGTTTTCCCTTTGGCCTGACCCTCAAGAACCTGTGTTTTAAACAAGGATGATAGTTGACTCCACACACACTAAATTTTTTTAATAACAACTTTGTTGAAGTAGATTTCACATACCATGAAACCTACTCATTTGAAGTGTACATGTCGATGGCTTTTAATATACTCACAAAGGTGAGCAACATCACCATTCAATTTGAGATCTATTGGCTTAGATAAAAGTTTTATGGATACTGAAAGTGCTCTGTGGTCACCGTATAAAGAATTCCCTACCCCAACCCCACGTATCAAGATAGATGAAAGACACAATCAAGGCATGCCATGCAGCTCGTCAGCTCCTCTATCACTGGTGGCCTGTTGCTAAACACATTTCCTTCATTTTACAAAAGGGTTAGGAGGTACTACAGAGAGAATGCAGGTGCTGCACGGCCAGAGGAGTGTGGGATTTTCCTCCTTCCTGAAAATCTGGGAAGGCTTGGCCTTCTCTTCCCAGTCTATGGATCAAAAGTGTTTGCAAGGGGAAGGAATCATGATTAGGCTAATGTCCCTAGCATCTCTTGAGGCCTGTTTTTTAATCTAAAGGTTCTTTTCTCTTCTTAAGAATTCAGAATCAATGCAACTTTCTAGTATCTTTGGACAGAGCATGTCTTTCAATAGCTTATTGACATTTTAGTTTGTCAGCTTTCGGACCTCATTGTTGACTCAGTTCCTCCTCTGTTTAATTAGAGAGGAAAGACTTTGGTAAGGTGTGAGCCAGAAACAGCTGAGGCTTTAGAAAGAGTCACACTTCTATTTAGGTTTATGTTTTAGATATTTTGCAAAGGGCTTTTCTTTCTTTGTGGGGAGAAAAATATGCTGGAGAGACCATATTGAAGAAACTGGATACGTTTCTGGTTTTCACAGAGAGGGGTCTTATTTAGTTTATGATATGGTAAATTTCTCAAGCACCATATTCATTTGTGAATGTAATATATACATATATATTATTATGTGTGGTTGATACACACATACACACACACACACACATACACGTGTGTACAAACCTCTCTTTAGGCTTCCCTTCTCTTCTACTGAAATTAATAGTCAATCTAGGAAAGGGTTGAGTTTGTTAATAAGGGAGGGTAAAAATAAACAACAAAAATCCCCACAAGCTCTTTTAGATGGTTTAGACCAATTCTTTCTTTCTACAGATGAGAAAATTAAGGCCCAGAGAGATCTGTAACTTTGAACTAGAACATACCTTCCTGCTTTCCTTAGAGTAGGTGGTTACACATTTAAAGGAAGTTATCTTTTATTAAAGTTAAATACTTTATCACGTGATTTTTCAGGGTGAGACCCTAAAGCTATAATGAAGTAAGTCCTAGCCTCCACTAATAACTAAGGATTATATTTTCAAGATGACAGTAAATGAAAGCAGAACACAATTTATGTTTCAAAATTGGTTCTTTTCCACTACACTAAAATAAAAGCAGAGTGTAAGCTGTGTTTTAAAGTTGGTTATTTTCCTCTTCTGTATACAAAGGTTGTCAGTTCAGTATACAGCTCAACCTATCTGTGAATGGTTTCCAAATGCCAGAGAGCTCTGTATGATACTGTTCAAACTGCTGGTAATATTGCCACATATAGATCCCATGTTGGTTTAAAGCACATGCCCCCACAGCATTACCCTTGTTTATATGTCTTGAAGTAGTCCCTAGTTCCAGGAAATACTTTGTCATCATGCACTTGACAATTTTTGGTTGCCATCAACCACGTCACAAATTTAACACTCAGTTTTCCCAGTCACTCTTTCCAGGGACCCAACTCACCTCTTTCTGTTTGGGTTTCCATGCTGACATTCAGAAAAACAACAGTCACTCAACTCATAAAGCCCTTTCTCTATGTTCCGTACTAATTTTAATATTGACTTTCTCCTAAAAGCTCCAAAATATTTTAAGGACTTTTTTTCCCTTTTTTGCAAGATTAAGCTTCCAAGCTTGTATTTTTTAAGTGCTTCCAAATTTTTTCTTAACATATGTTGCACGAAGTCTGTCCTATTAACAGAACCTATTCCTTTTCCAAATAGTATAAAAATCCAAAGATTTAGCCTTTCAGAGAGCATTTCTAGGTTGTACAATTAATTTGAGCTTTGTGTTTAGCTCAAATCATTTTGTTTAGGTTCTCTCATGTCTCTTATCTATAATTATCAAAGATTTTGAATTCAAATCCATTTCTGGAATGCCCAATTTAGTGTGTGTATCTGGGTGGTGACACATTTCTTTGTACTCATGAGGACAGTAATAGGCTTTTTAAAAAATGAACACACCAGTATAACATTTGATTCTAACATTTTTTTTGAGCATCTCTCCTTAGCTTCTCCCTCCACTCAGGAAACTCTATTTAAAAGTCATAAAATTCGATACATGTGTGCAGCAAATTAAGAATTTTCAAGAGGCATGATTGTGTGTGATCAAGCATTTTGATGTTGGAATCACACTACTTGGGATTGGATTTTAGTTATGCTACTTCTTATCTGTGCAACCTTGAGAAAGTTACTTTTCTCTCTGTGCCTCAGTTTTTAAATAGAAATAACAAAAGGTAAGTGGAGACTGACTAGTGCATATACGCAAATCACTCAGTATAGTGCCTGGTACCTGGAAGTCATAAATATTAGCTATTTGTAAACTGCATCCAACAGAATAAAATATATAGAACAGTAAACAAGAATATAGTTTTTGGAAGCTACACATATAATATCCCCAGGACACAAAGACAGGATCATTTTGGAGCAATTTGAGGTAAGTTATTTATTGCCTTAAATTTTACTGTACTTTATTGTTGCCTTGAGGAATTTTACTTCTTTCCTTGAATTTCAACTTGCAACATAAAGAAATAATCCTATAATTGGAGGTATTTAAAAGTACTTCTGTGGCTATTTATGATTATATGCAATTGTGATGTCCATTTCATGACTGTTTTAAGACTTGAATAAAATCCTTTCCAAATGATTTTGACTAATCTGAGTCTTTATGATCCTGGAATTCTACTAGACAAAAGTATGAGAACATACTGGAGAGGCTTGCTGGGGAACAATGCAGGAGAGGGCAGGAGTATCGTTCCTACCCACCAGTAAGGCTGTTTACAAACTCTAACCGAATCTCCCACAAAGTGGCAAGGTCAGAAGCTGAAACATATATCCAGAGTATAATGCAGAATGATGAATTCTTGTTTTGCCTTGTTTTGGTTGGGTAAGGAAGTTAGCTTCTATTGACAATGCACCAGCAATCACACTAGAAGTTTCTGTTCACAAATGCACTTGACTGTTGTTGAAATACTTAACCTACTAATAGGATTTCACCTGTTCATTAAAGAAATGGTCAGAAAGCATGCTTTAAAATATCGCAACCGGAGAATGAAGATTAAATAGATTTAATTTAAATGGGAGTAAACCATAATGTAATTTATTATATGGGTACTGTATATATGCCCTGGGAATATGAAGAGAATAGTGATATCCCTAAAATCTCAAAGTTTAATTTAGTCACTACTGAGATCCTCTTGGGCTACATATGAATTCAAATTCCTTATGTTCTGGGCTAAAGAATTTAGAAATGAGTTGTTTCCTGTGTTATATTATTTTCATGTCCTGTCATCTGGGTAAATCTCACCTTTCTGGGCAGACTACAGGACTTGCGTCCCTTTCTCATTTCCTTTAGCATTTTCACTGTATTCACTGTTGATTCAACTGTACCACAGTGATCCTGTCCTTGACCTCAAACTTTCATGATGTAATCAAATATGCTGCTCACAATACTATTCCTCAGTTAATCTGCACAAGTGGTGTGGTCCATGTCCCTTCCCAAGGCAAGCATCCTGTATTGTTGAGTTACAACCCATGCCTCCAGATGGAAAGTCAGAATCAACCAGAGTCAGAGTCAGACTGATATGGGAAGCCCATGATGGGAGTTGGGCGACTGTGACTGCTTTCTTCAATAGAGGTCCAGTATAAATGCACACAGTCTACAGTTGGCCCCACACAGCTCCCTTCAAACTGATTGTTGAACTTGGGCCTACAATTAGAGAAATGAAAAATACCTGATCTGACTTTTAAGGACCTTATGGTCTATAAAAATGACACATTGAGACAACAGAAGAAGAAAGAAACAAAACAATACTTGTAATTTGAATAGAAGATGACTCCAAAATGAAAAAAGATTGAAAATTAAAATGACAATGACATCTGCTGAAATAGTTTTTATGTCTATAAATGACCAAATCACATTGTAACAATATTCACTCTCTATAGTAAAAGCTAACACTCCACATATATGTCAGCTCCAATAAGAAGGGTAAATGTGAGCCTTTATAGCTATGCTATTCTAGAATAGAAAGGTGAAAATAGTTATATAGATTTCCACAGATCTTAAAGCAAGAAATTTTTAGGCAATTAAGAGAGTCTGCTTATTGCAGACTTTTAATTTGTAATTCCAGTTATGAATCCACAGAAAATTCGATTTAAAAATTAAGAAAGCATTTAATTAGGATACATAATTAAGTAGGATTGTATTCTATTCAAAGAAATGCTGATTATGACATTATTGCATATTTTACCCTAATCTCAGATATGTGTCAATACATAAGCAGGTTGTCTAGAAAGAAACAAAAGTTAAACTGGCTTCACACTTCTACACAATATCCTCCCAAGACAATGGAGAAACAACTAAAGAGATTTAAGGGAAAAAAAATTATAGTCAGACAAACTGTCTTTCAGGTATGGGGTACAAGGAAGACATTCTTAGATATGCACTGTCTCAGAAAACAGAATGTTCTGGAGATATAACCTGGATACCTCAGACGCGATTCAAAACTAGGAATTCAAAGACACAGACGTAATGATATGAGTGAACTTGCATAGCTTTTCCCATTTAGTCTGGATCCTTTTCAGTAATACAGTTGAAAATGTGATAGCAAATGAATTCTGCAGCTTTGAAAAACTTTAATCTGCAATGCTTTCCTAATCTGTTCTTTTCCCTTTTTTCTTTTTTACTTTTTTTAACTTGTCCAATTAGTCAAACATAAATGTTTATTTGCAAATATGTACCTCTCAACTTATATAGAACTTATATAGAACATGGAGACATGTTTAGTGACAATCAAAAATAATATCTCTTGTTCTCTGGTTTTATCATTTGTTAAAAAGTGATAAACAACTCCTGGTTAATGATCACATTTGTTTATCTCTGATCCTTCCAAAAATCCCACTAAAATAAAAATAAAGAAATAAAATAAGGCATAAAATCACAAGAGGAAAAATAATGTGAGAAGGAATTATAGGAGAGAAGAGGTAGTACATTTGTGGAAAGATAGAATGCAGAAGGATAAATCCTGGGAAGATGCAGGAATATGGCAGGGGTCTAAAAAGGTGGGTATTGGCTGGAATTGAAAATGGAGGGGTTAGTCAAAAGTCTAAAGGTCTGAAAAAGAAGCTGTTACCTCCAGCATCCTCTCATCCCACCAGCCAGGCAACTACTCATACAGAAAAGATACTACTACCCCGTCCCTTCTATTATATCATATCATGAGCTATCATATCACCTTCCAAAACAAACATCAGGCCTCTGGTTGGATTTCTTTTCATCTCTGGAAAGAGGTTAATTAGGTAAATTAAAGCACTGAGAATCCACACTTGAGGGAGCAATACACATCAGAAAAGGGAAAGTGAGCCCTGGTAGAAAACTGAAAATGTGTGACATTCCTATGAAATACGAAACATCTCAGCCCTATTCCCTGCTCTGCCCCTAGAAGAGATCACCAGACAAGAGATTTTAGTGTGCGCTAGGCAGAATAGTAACACCCTAAGATACTCAAATTCTAATCCCCCAGACCTGGGAGCATGCTATGTTATATGGCAAGGGCGAAATCAAGGTTGCAGATGGAATTAAGATGGCTAATTAGCTGATTTTAAAATAAAAAGGTTATCCCGAATTATCTGAGTGGTTCAATGTAGTCAGAGATCTTTAAACATGGAAGAAGGAGATAGAATAGTAGGTGTCAGAGTGATGAGATGTGAGAAAGACACCAACAGTCACTGTTGGTTTTGAAATGGAAGTGAGCCACGAGTGAAGGAATGTGATCAGCCTCTGGAAACTGAAAAAGTAAAAAAATTGATTCTCCCATAGACCCTCTAAAGAGAAACACAGCTATGCCCACACTTTAATTGCAGCCCAGTGTCACCCATTGTTGGACTTCTGAACTATAAGGTAAATTTGTGTAGGTCCAAGCCACTAAGTTTGTGGTAATTTGTTATAGAAAACTAGTACAAAAAGACTGACCAAACTAAAAGGTCAGCGAATACTGAGATTTAACAGCTAGACGCCTCTCCTTTCACCTTGCAGTAGTAAAACCTCAAGTCAACAAACCACCTCCCTTCAAACCCCTTTTCAACCTCTCCTTCCATGTGGGCATGTGAACACACACACACACACAACACACACACACACACACACACAC
>NW_007211620.1:0-696 GCF_000164805.1 Carlito syrichta | reverse complement strand
GTGCAGCACAGCAAGACCCAGTCTAAAAAAAAATATATATATATATAAAATTAATATCATCAGAAATCTAGAAGATATTGTATCTATAAATGAAGAACAGTGTGTGATTAGAGAAAAAACATGAGTGAAAAGGAAAAAGTCGACAAATTTATGTAAGTTCATAGAAATTTAAAAGCATGTCAGCAGAAAATTTAAAGATTAATAGAATGGAATATAAAGTTGAGGAAATCACCCAGACGAAGATAGCATAAAAGGCAAAAAGACTGGCCATAGGAAAGGAAGAATAAAATAATCAAGCATGCCGACACAGGAGGCTCAAAATCAGATCAACAAGACTTCTGAAAGTAGAGAAAGAAAAAAATGGATAAGAGGAAGTGAATAAATAAATAAGAAAATTTCCTGTTACCAAAGAACACATTCTCATTGAGTTCTTGATACAATGAATGAAAAAGACGGATATCAAAGCACATAATGACAGCATTTTAAAACAACTGTGATAAAGGCAAGAGTTTCTAGGAAGAAGTAGAGGTAATATTCAGGGAAGCAAAACTTCAAACCCAGAATGCCAGAAGAGTGGAAAAATATTTCTAATGCTCCAAGAGAAAATAATTTTTAGCCTTGAGTTATTTACTTACTCAAACTGTCAAGTGAATGTGAGTAACAATTGATCAGATAAAGAAATTCTCAACAAATGGC
>NW_007211619.1:0-733 GCF_000164805.1 Carlito syrichta | reverse complement strand
ACTTCTTCCTAGAAACTCTTGCCTTTATCACAGTTGTTTTAAAATGCTGTCATTATGTGCTTTGATATCCGTCTTTTTCATTCATTGTATCAAGAACTCAATGAGAATGTGTTCTTTGGTAACAGGAAATTTTCTTATTTATTTATTCACTTCCTCTTATCCATTTTTTTCTTTCTCTACTTTCAGAAGTCTTGTTGATCTGATTTTGAGCCTCCTGTGTCGGCATGCTTGATTATTTTATTCTTCCTTTCCTATGGCCAGTCTTTTTGCCTTTTATGCTATCTTCGTCTGGGTGATTTCCTCAACTTTATATTCCATTCTATTAATCTTTAAATTTTCTGCTGACATGCTTTTAAATTTCTATGAACTTACATAAATTTGTCGACTTTTTCCTTTTCACTCATGTTTTTTCTCTAATCACACACTGTTCTTAATTTATAGATACAATATCTTCTAGATTTCTGATGATATTAATTTTATATATATATATTTTTTTTTTAGACTGGGTCTTGCTGTGCTGCACAGGTTTGAGTGCAGTGGTGCAATCGTAGCTCACTGTAGTCTCCAGCTCCTGGGCTTAAACTATCCTCCTGTCTCCACCTCCAGAGTAGCTGAGATTACAAACATGCACCACCATACCCAGCTATTGTTTTTGCTTTTACAGAGATGGAGATCTTGCCATGTGCCTGGTAGTTCACATTCCTGGTCTCAGCTACCTCCCCTCTTGGTCTTC
>NW_007211618.1:0-763 GCF_000164805.1 Carlito syrichta | reverse complement strand
TATCCGTCTTTTTCATTCATTGTATCAAGAACTCAATGAGAATGAGAACTTTGGTAACAGGAAATTTTCTTATTTATTTATTCACTTCCTCTTATCCATTTTTTTCTTTCTCTACTTTCAGAAGTCTTGTTGATCTGATTTTGAGCCTCCTGTGTCGGCATGCTTGATTATTTTATTCTTCCTTTCCTATGGCCAGTCTTTTTGCCTTTTATGCTATCTTCGTCTGGGTGATTTCCTCAACTTTATATTCCATTCTATTAATCTTTAAATTTTCTGCTGACATGCTTTTAAATTTCTATGAACTTACATAAATTTGTCGACTTTTTCCTTTTCACTCATGTTTTTTCTCTAATCACACACTGTTCTTAATTTATAGATACAATATCTTCTAGATTTCTGATGATATTAATTTTATATATATATATTTTTTTTTTAGACTGGGTCTTGCTGTGCTGCACAGGTTTGAGTGCAGTGGTGCAATCGTAGCTCACTGTAGTCTCCAGCTCCTGGGCTTAAACTATCCTCCTGTCTCCACCTCCAGAGTAGCTGAGATTACAAACATGCACCACCATACCCAGCTAATTGTTTTTTGCTTTTACAGAGATGGAGATCTTGCCATGTTGCCCTGGGTAGTTTCACATTCCTGGTCTCAAGCTACCTCCCCTCTTGGTCTTCCAAAGTGCTGGGATTACTAGAATAAGCCTCTACACCAGGCCAATTATAGATTTTGTAAAAAACATAATTCTGTGCCTCCCTTCCACCA
>NW_007211617.1:0-1275 GCF_000164805.1 Carlito syrichta | reverse complement strand
ACCATTTCTGTTTCTTCTGCATTCAATCTTATTTATTTTTTGAATCTTTTTTTTTTTTTTGGAAGTTTCACTCATATCCCTGGGATATTTGGCAGTCTGTTCAGATTCAAGAAGGAAGCTCTTAAATGCTTTTTAAAGGCTTTGCGCACAGTAGGAGTGTGAGTGTGTGTGTGTGTGTGTGTGTGTGTGTGTGTTGTGTGTGTGTGTGTGTTCACATGCCCACATGGAAGGAGAGGTTGAAAAGGGGTTTGAAGGGAGGTGGTTTGTTGACTTGAGGTTTTACTACTGCAAGGTGAAAGGAGAGGCGTCTAGCTGTTAAATCTCAGTATTCGCTGACCTTTTAGTTTGGTCAGTCTTTTTGTACTAGTTTTCTATAACAAATTACCACAAACTTAGTGGCTTGGACCTACACAAATTTACCTTATAGTTCAGAAGTCCAACAATGGGTGACACTGGGCTGCAATTAAAGTGTGGGCATAGCTGTGTTTCTCTTTAGAGGGTCTATGGGAGAATCAATTTTTTTACTTTTTCAGTTTCCAGAGGCTGATCACATTCCTTCACTCGTGGCTCACTTCCATTTCAAAACCAACAGTGACTGTTGGTGTCTTTCTCACATCTCATCACTCTGACACCTACTATTCTATCTCCTTCTTCCATGTTTAAAGATCTCTGACTACATTGAACCACTCAGATAATTCGGGATAACCTTTTTATTTTAAAATCAGCTAATTAGCCATCTTAATTCCATCTGCAACCTTGATTTCGCCCTTGCCATATAACATAGCATGCTCCCAGGTCTGGGGGATTAGAATTTGAGTATCTTAGGGTGTTACTATTCTGCCTAGCGCACACTAAAATCTCTTGTCTGGTGATCTCTTCTAGGGGCAGAGCAGGGAATAGGGCTGAGATGTTTCGTATTTCATAGGAATGTCACACATTTTCAGTTTTCTACCAGGGCTCACTTTCCCTTTTCTGATGTGTATTGCTCCCTCAAGTGTGGATTCTCAGTGCTTTAATTTACCTAATTAACCTCTTTCCAGAGATGAAAAGAAATCCAACCAGAGGCCTGATGTTTGTTTTGGAAGGTGATATGATAGCTCATGATATGATATAATAGAAGGGACGGGGTAGTAGTATCTTTTCTGTATGAGTAGTTGCCTGGCTGGTGGGATGAGAGGATGCTGGAGGTAACAGCTTCTTTTTCAGACCTTTAGACTTTTGACTAACCCCTCCATTTTCAATTCCAGCCAATACCCACCTTTTTAGACCCCTGCC
>NW_007211616.1:0-793 GCF_000164805.1 Carlito syrichta | reverse complement strand
GCTCCCAGGTCTGGGGGATTAGAATTTGAGTATCTTAGGGTGCACTATTCTGCCTAGCGCACACTAAAATCTCTTGTCTGGTGATCTCTTCTAGGGGCAGAGCAGGGAATAGGGCTGAGATGTTTCGTATTTCATAGGAATGTCACACATTTTCAGTTTTCTACCAGGGCTCACTTTCCCTTTTCTGATGTGTATTGCTCCCTCAAGTGTGGATTCTCAGTGCTTTAATTTACCTAATTAACCTCTTTCCAGAGATGAAAAGAAATCCAACCAGAGGCCTGATGTTTGTTTTGGAAGGTGATATGATAGCTCATGATATGATATAATAGAAGGGACGGGGTAGTAGTATCTTTTCTGTATGAGTAGTTGCCTGGCTGGTGGGATGAGAGGATGCTGGAGGTAACAGCTTCTTTTTCAGACCTTTAGACTTTTGACTAACCCCTCCATTTTCAATTCCAGCCAATACCCACCTTTTTAGACCCCTGCCGTATTCCTGCATCTTCCCAGGATTTATCCTTCTGCATTCTATCTTTCCACAAATGTACTACCTCTTCTCTCCTATAATTCCTTCTCACATTATTTTTCCTCTTGTGATTTTATGCCTTATTTTATTTCTTTATTTTTATTTTAGTGGGATTTTTGGAAGGATCAGAGATAAACAAATGTGATCATTAACCAGGAGTTGTTTATCACTTTTTAACAAATGATAAAACCAGAGAACAAGAGATATTATTTTTGATTGTCACTAAACATGTCTCCATGTTCTATATAAGTTTCTATATAAGTTGAGAGG
>NW_007211615.1:0-582 GCF_000164805.1 Carlito syrichta | reverse complement strand
CACGCAGGGCCGGATATTATGGCCCCCAGCATGCTGCTGTTCCACTATATGTGGCCCCTGCCTGCCGCAAGGGAATCTTGGCTCCCTCCTGGTTACATTGTCTCACCCGGCACCAAGCCGCCAGTCTCCCAGGGAGGCTCTAGGTGCCCGCCCCTCAGAGATACCAGCTCCATTTCTGGCTGAAGTACCCTGTGAGGGGCCCAAAGCCATTCTCACCACTCACCACCTGCCCTTTGGAGCTCTGGGCCCACCCTGGCTGAGGCACCCAGTGTGCGACCTCATGCTTGTGTAAGGGAACAGCATATCTTAAGGAGGTGCTGATTGGAGGCTCTCAGCTCCAGAGGAGGGAACTCCCAGCTTCCTCCTGCACCCCTGCCTGCTGGTGGCACACCGGATCCAGTGCCCGGCTGTGTAGCTCATCTTCGGTGCCTCGCACACCACCACAGCCCATCATAGTGGATTGCCCAGGGACCCAGAGGAGCGGAGAGAAAGGATCCACGAAAGAGGAGCTGCCACCTCGGCCATTTTCCAGGCAGAGATTTGCATTACCCCGCCCACCTACGAGCAGCCTCCACCTTGGTC
>NW_007211614.1:0-638 GCF_000164805.1 Carlito syrichta | reverse complement strand
CCCTCAGAGATACCAGCTCCATTTCTGGCTGAAAGTACCCTGTGAGGGGCCCAAAGCCATTCTCACCACTCACCACCTGCCCTTTGGAGCTCTGGGCCCACCCTGGCTGAGGCACCCAGTGTGCGACCTCATGCTTGTGTAAGGGAACAGCATATCTTAAGGAGGTGCTGATTGGAGGCTCTCAGCTCCAGAGGAGGGAACTCCCAGCTTCCTCCTGCACCCCTGCCTGCTGGTGGCACACCGGATCCAGTGCCCGGCTGTGTAGCTCATCTTCGGTGCCTCGCACACCACCACAGCCCATCATAGTGGATTGCCCAGGGACCCAGAGGAGCGGAGAGAAAGGATCCACGAAAGAGGAGCTGCCACCTCGGCCATTTTCCAGGCAGAGATTTGCATTACCCCGCCCACCTACGAGCAGCCTCCACCTTGGTTCCTAAGGTAACATTGCTAAACAGGAGACAGATCCCCTCCCCTATGCTGAATCAGATGCAGGCAACTCAGTGTTGCAGACCTCTCAGGCAGCAGGCTTAAAGAACAAACTCAAGCTGCTTGTAAATCTAGCTGCCTACAATGAACGCAAAGGGGAGAGGTTGGAGACCAGAGCTGAAGAGACTTTAGACACTCAGGAAAGATGATTG
>NW_007211613.1:0-759 GCF_000164805.1 Carlito syrichta | reverse complement strand
GTCAATAACTCAAAAAAACAACAGATGCTGGAGAAGATGCGGTGAAAAGGGAACACTTCCACACTGTTGGTGGAAGTGTAAACTAGTACAGTCTATGTGGAAAACAGTGTGGCAATTCCCAAAAGATCTAAAAATTGACCTCTCACACTATTCCCTAATCCCCCTACTGCGAATATACCTAGAGGAACTCAAATCAGTCTATGAAAAAGATATCTGCACATGCATGTTTATTACAGCATTATTCACAATAGCAAAAACATGGAACCAACCATGCTGCTCATTGAAAGAGGACTGGATAAAAAAATGTGGTACATATACACGCTGGAATATTATGTGGCCATAAAGAAGGGCAAAATTATGAAATTTGCAGTAACTTGGAAGGACTTAGAAGCTATAATACTGAGTGATCTATTACAGAAACAAAGAACTGAGTGTCACATGTTCTCACTCAGAAATGGGCCTTGAACAACTATTGTAATCCTCTAAGAAAGGGATTGGCAGTAGTGGGAAACAGTCAGGGGAGGTGGTGGCACACCTCATCAACAAGGGTACCTGCACAATAAACATTTGTATACCTGACCCTGAATTGTACCCCACATATTTAAAATCTATATCCTTTCTTTACGGCATACATTAGAATACACTCTAAATAAGTTAGAGGTATAAGTACTAGTTTTAAAGTAGTGAAACTACTAGGAAAGAAAAACACAGAAAAATTTCTCTATAACATCAATGTGGGGAAATTCTTTCCAAATATCA
>NW_007211612.1:0-756 GCF_000164805.1 Carlito syrichta | reverse complement strand
TTACATAAAATCTTTGTCGTAAACATTTCCATAAGCAAAACAAGAACAACAACACAAACAAAAACAAAGCTATAATAATTGTCAAAAGTTAAATTGGATTAAAAAACTTGTAATATGTTAATTTTACAACTACTATATTTAAGAAAATATTGAGGAAAAAGAACAAAATTTTATATAAAAATATGTAGAAGACATAATTAGATCTTTCATAGGAAAAGAGATATACAAACAGCTTTTAAACATATGCCAATGTGCTCACTCTCACTCATAATTATTAAAAAGCAAATTAAAAGTGAACCTATATTTTTGCAGTCTCACATGTAAAAGATTTGGCACTGCTGTCCTCAAAAGCACACAAACTAAATTAAACTAAACTAAACTAAACAAGCTGAGAGCAACAACCCTTCTTAGCTCTATCAGCTAATTGAGGTCCCAGGGTAAACCACTGCTTAGAAACTGGCAAGGCAGTTGGATACAGAAAATTTAGATTTTACCTGCTTACTGCAAGTAGAAACACTTAAAGAATAATTGTCTATCGTGGACACTGATTACTTGTTTGAGAGATTTTTCAAAAATTCCCAGGAAAAGTTCCCACATTTTCATGAGATTTACCTTTAGGAGCTCCTCCAGGTTTTCAGGATGAAGAACCTTCTAAAAGTTCTCTCTCAGATTTTGGGTGGTAAAAGGAAAAAAGGAACCATTTTGAAATCTTCTAGAGCATTAAGTCATTATTTCTTTCTTTATTTTTGAGTTGGA
>NW_007211611.1:0-707 GCF_000164805.1 Carlito syrichta | reverse complement strand
CCGTACTGGGAATATATCTGAAGAACTCAAATCACTCTATAAAAAAGATACCTGCATATGCATGTTTTATCACAGCATTGTTCACAATAGCAAGAATCTGGAAGCAGCCATGCTGCCCATCAAAAGAGGACTGGATTAAAAAATGTGGTTTCATATACATGATGGAATACTACGCAGCCATAAAAAAGAACAAAATCATGAATTTCACAGCAACCTGGAGGGAACTAGAGTCTATAATACTGAGTGACCTCTCACAGAAACAAAGATCCGAGTAGCACATGTTCTCTCTCATATAGTGGACCTTGAACATCCAATGTAATACTATAAGAAAATGACTCACAGTAGTGGAAAGCTATGGGGGGGGAGGGAGATAGGATTAACGGTAGTAAATATCTTTCTGGGGAGGGGGAAACACCTCTTATCAACAAGGGTGCCTGAACGAAACGTATTTGAATATCTAACCCTTAACTGTACCCCACAATATCATAATAAAAAATATTGATTATTAAAATAAAACAGTTACACTTTTACAACAACAACAAAAAAGTTCTTAAAAACTTCCTACCTATCTGAAACAACAGCAACATGAGTAATTCTCAGCCTTTTTCTAGACTTATAGAGTGGCTTCCCTGTGACATGTCCATGACTCTAAACCAAACAGACCTGAGGACAAAACCAGCTTCACCATTTATGACCCAGGACAAGTT
>NW_007211610.1:0-741 GCF_000164805.1 Carlito syrichta | reverse complement strand
CACATGTTCTCTCTCATATAGTGGACCTTGAACATCCAATGTAATACTATAAAAAAATGACTCACAGTAGTGGAAAGCTATGGGGGGGGAGGGAGATAGGATTAACGGTAGTAAATATCTTTCTGGGGAGGGGGAAACACCTCTTATCAACAAGGGTGCCTGAACGAAACGTATTTGAATATCTAACCCTTAACTGTACCCCACAATATCATAATAAAAAATATTGATTATTAAAATAAAACAGTTACACTTTTACAACAACAACAAAAAAGTTCTTAAAAACTTCCTACCTATCTGAAACAACAGCAACATGAGTAATTCTCAGCCTTTTTCTAGACTTATAGAGTGGCTTCCCTGTGACATGTCCATGACTCTAAACCAAACAGACCTGAGGACAAAACCAGCTTCACCATTTATGACCCAGGACAAGTTTCCAAATTTTCAAAGCCTCAACTTTCTTATCTCATTCATCATTCACCAAATGGTGAAGGCTGCCCACCTATTTTGTTCAAATTTGGTTAAACACTGTCACCTGTAGGTTTCTGGGACCATACAGGGGCTGGGAGGTATGAAGCATAGTGATGCAGGAAGAGCTTGGAACATTGTCCATTGTGCTAATGCTGATGCAAACCTTGACCCAGCCTGTAGCCTGTATTAACTCCATTCCCTCACTGCAAAGAGATCTTGGCTGACCATTTTAGATAAACACACAGTTTTTAGGTCAGACTCTCGGAATCCAAA
>NW_007211609.1:0-781 GCF_000164805.1 Carlito syrichta | reverse complement strand
CCTACCTATCTGAAACAACAGCAACATGAGTAATTCTCAGCCTTTTTCTAGACTTATAGAGTGGCTTCCCTGTGACATGTCCATGACTCTAAACCAAACAGACCTGAGGACAAAACCAGCTTCACCATTTATGACCCAGGACAAGTTTCCAAATTTTCAAAGCCTCAACTTTCTTATCTCATTCATCATTCACCAAATGGTGAAGGCTGCCCACCTATTTTGTTCAAATTTGGTTAAACACTGTCACCTGTAGGTTTCTGGGACCATACAGGGGCTGGGAGGTATGAAGCATAGTGATGCAGGAAGAGCTTGGAACATTGTCCATTGTGCTAATGCTGATGCAAACCTTGACCCAGCCTGTAGCCTGTATTAACTCCATTCCCTCACTGCAAAGAGATCTTGGCTGACCATTTTAGATAAACACACAGTTTTTAGGTCAGACTCTCGGAATCCAAATTTACCAACTAGCTCTCTGATCCTGGGCAAGTTGTATAACCTCTCTAGGCCTCATTTCTTATTCTGTAAAATGAGGGGCAGATGAAAATCATTCCCATCTCATGAGCTGTTTGGAAAAAATAAATGAATCAATTCATGCAAACCACTTAACCTGTTCATTGAGAATTGAAAACCCTGAGCTAGGATACTTTACATCCATTATCTTATTTAATTTTCATGATAACCACAGTGAGTAAATTTCTCCCATTTTATACAGGAGGAAGCTGAGTCCCAGAATGGTGAAATTGAAGGCTGCTGAGTAATGGTAAAGAATTTGTTCAAAGTC
>NW_007211608.1:0-24523 GCF_000164805.1 Carlito syrichta | reverse complement strand
CCCTATCTATCCCCATACACAAAAATTAACTCCAAATGGATCAGAGACCTAAATGTGAAAACTCAAACCATAAGAACCTTAGAATATGAAGGAAATACCCTCATGGAAATCAGGACTGGCATCCAATTCCTGAACAAAACCCAAAACCCACAGATCATAAGAGAGAACATAGACAAGTGGGACCTTATTAAACTGACAAGCTTCTGCAAAGTCAAAGAAACCATCAAGAGAGCAGGGAGACAGCCTACAGACTGGGAAAAATTATTTGCCGACACCAGGTCTCACAAAGGCTTAACATATTGGATCTGCAAGGAACTCAAATGTGCTGAAAAGAAAAAAACAAACAACCCCATTATAAAATGGGCAAAAGATATGAACAGACACTTCACAAAGGAAGACATCCGAGCAGCCAACAGACACATGAAGAAATGTTCAAACTCAGGGAGATGCAAATCAAAACCACACTGAGATACCACCTAACTCCAGTCAGAATGGCAATTATCAACAACTCAAAAAATAACAGCTGCTGGAGAGGGGGTGGCTAAAAGGGAACACTTCTAAACTGTTGGTGGGAGTGTAAACTAGTGCAACCTCTGTGGAACACAGTGTGGCGATTCCTAAAAGCTCTAAATATCAACCTCCCATATGGCCCCGCAATACCCCTACTGGGAATATATCCTGAAGAACTCAAATCACTCTATAAAAAAGATACCTGCATATGCATGTTTATCACAGCATTGTTCACAATAGCAAGAATCTGGAAGCAGCCATGCTGCCCATCAAAAGAGGACTGGATTAAAAAATGTGGTTCATATACACGATGGAATACTACGCAGCCATAAAAAAGAACAAAATCATGAATTTCACAGCAACCTGGAGGGAACTAGAGTCTATAATACTGAGTGACCTCTCACAGAAACAAAGATCCGAGTAGCACATGTTCTCTCTCATATAGTGGACCTTGAACATCCAATGTAATACTATAAGAAAATGACTCACAGTAGTGGAAAGCTATGGGGGGGGAGGGAGATAGGATTAACGGTAGTAAATATCTTTCTGGGGAGGGGGAAACACCTCTTATCAACAAGGGTGCCTGAACGAAACGTATTTGAATATCTAACCCTTAACTGTACCCCACAATATCATAATAAAAAATATTGATTATTAAAATAAAACAGTTACACTTTTACAACAACAACAAAAAAGTTCTTAAAAACTTCCTACCTATCTGAAACAACAGCAACATGAGTAATTCTCAGCCTTTTTCTAGACTTATAGAGTGGCTTCCCTGTGACATGTCCATGACTCTAAACCAAACAGACCTGAGGACAAAACCAGCTTCACCATTTATGACCCAGGACAAGTTTCCAAATTTTCAAAGCCTCAACTTTCTTATCTCATTCATCATTCACCAAATGGTGAAGGCTGCCCACCTATTTTGTTCAAATTTGGTTAAACACTGTCACCTGTAGGTTTCTGGGACCATACAGGGGCTGGGAGGTATGAAGCATAGTGATGCAGGAAGAGCTTGGAACATTGTCCATTGTGCTAATGCTGATGCAAACCTTGACCCAGCCTGTAGCCTGTATTAACTCCATTCCCTCACTGCAAAGAGATCTTGGCTGACCATTTTAGATAAACACACAGTTTTTAGGTCAGACTCTCGGAATCCAAATTTACCAACTAGCTCTCTGATCCTGGGCAAGTTGTATAACCTCTCTAGGCCTCATTTCTTATTCTGTAAAATGAGGGGCAGATGAAAATCATTCCCATCTCATGAGCTGTTTGGAAAAAATAAATGAATCAATTCATGCAAACCACTTAACCTGTTCATTGAGAATTGAAAACCCTGAGCTAGGATACTTTACATCCATTATCTTATTTAATTTTCATGATAACCACAGTGAGTAAATTTCTCCCATTTTATACAGGAGGAAGCTGAGTCCCAGAATGGTGAAATTGAAGGCTGCTGAGTAATGGTAAAGAATTTGTTCAAAGTCACAGAACCAGTAGGTGTTGAAACTACAATTCAGGCCCTTGTCTCTCTGCCTCCAAAACCTTAGTTCTTTCATCCACAGCAAATAACTCTCTTTACAAAGGAACTGAGTTAGCCTTCTATGATCCTTCATGGTAATCACTGTTTCTTTTCTGCGTGTTTTTTTTTTTTACAACCAATCAAGAAGCATGTCCCTGAATAATATCAATTTCTCAGACTATAGTTCACAAAATCCACCTTGCTTCTTTGTTTTTTCTTTTCTTTTTGATCCATCTTCAATTCCCTGGCATCTTACTGAGTCCTCATGAGACAAATAGTAACAGTGACTATTTATTAGAGCAAAGGTAATAGAAACCTCAAAGTCATTATCACCTCCCCCTTTCTTCCACACTTTATGTCCAAATGATTCTATCTCTTTAATACTTCATCTTGTTGTCTCATCTGCCTTCTATGACCTTGCCAACCCCCATCTGTAAGTCAACAGTGGGCCCTGAGTAGTCTTACCGCCTCCAAATTCTCTTTCTGTTCATCATACACAGCATCCATATAAACTTATAAAGATGCAGTTATGACTAGCCTCTCCTCTGTTTAACACCCTTCTCTGCATTGCCATCACTGTCCATCAGATTCCTTCTCTGTCTCTCCTAGAATACATGGCCTTAGGATCTGCCCTTCATCTCTTTTTCTGAAAACATGTCCTTCCATACCTACACAGGTACTCAAAACACTAGCTGCCAAACCAGGCACTACAATCTCTAACACATTTGAATGGACAACTCCTTCTGCCTTTACTAGACAATCCTATACTTTCACCCAGCTCACCTCTTGAGTACACAACTGAAGGATCAACCCCTCCAGGATGTCTTTCCTGATTACACTGGTTTAGGTACTCTGCCTTTGCACCCATGTAGTGCTCTGCGCTACCTCTATCACTTTGCTGATCCCTCCTGTGAGAGTTAAAAAAATGTGTTCAGCAAATATCCACTGGCTTCCCCTCTCACAGTGAAATGTGGTGGGGTATAGGTCCCTGCTCCACTGATGTAAAGTTTGACTGTGTGGCATACTTTGGCTAATGGGATATTAGCTGTGACGATATAAGCAGAAGCTTTAATGTGCTTTCATAGTTGGGCGTGCCCTCCTGTGCTCCCATGACTCATCATGGGAAGAGAATGCTCTGGTAATTGCTGACCCATCAGCTTGGTTTCAAAATGAATCTACAGAGAACAGGCCGGAATCAAGCCCTCAGCCTGGAGCCAAACCCAGCTGACTGGCAACTTAAAGCAGGGATGACTAGCTGAGGCCAGCCCTACAATATCATATCCTTGCCCTCCAATATCCCAAACTATAATATTATTGCAGAATTGTGAACATGAGAACAAATACTTGTTGCAAGCCAATGAAACATTTTGCAGAATTATGTTTCAATAACTGATGCATATTTATTTTTTACTTGCTTTTCCCATCTTTGAAACTATAAGCAACTGAAAGGCAGGGACTGACCTTTACATATAAAGCTATACTCCCCACATACAACAAGTGATTTGGTATGTAGAAAATGCCCAATGTGTGTTTGAAGAAAGAATGAAGAGAGGAGGAAAGGCAAGAAGGGGAGAGGAAGAGAAAGGAAGAGGAAGGAAGGGAGAAAGGAAAGAAGGAAGGAAAGGAGGAAGAATGATGATATTCACCAAAGAGCAGAAAAGTCTTTGTTTACACAAAAGCCTTTTATTGGCACCTTGAATTTAATGATTAAGTCCTATGCCAATGAAACTGTCAGAAAATATGTGGAAAGAAAGAGGTGAAATGAAAAGTTGCCAAAATGACCATCTTTCAACCTAAATTTATTTCAGAAAGATTGAAACTAGGCTACTGCACCACCTTCAAGGCTGTCCAAGTCCTACAAAGATGAAATTACTCCTGGCAGTGGTTGAACACTGACTGACACAATGACACCTCTTGAGGAAGACACCAAGTGTAACAGAGAAGAATGGGCAAGAACCGTGCAGCAGAAATTCCTCTGAGGCCACGGGTAGCAACAGTCATCAACATGACCTCCTGCTTCCTTTGCCAACCCTGACCACTCAGAGATGATTAGGACATTGAGTGCAATATGCAAAACTTCAATGGGCATCTGTGAAAGAAAAAGTATGATGAACAGACAGGTGTTTTGGAAGTCAGAATTTCACACTTGCCGATGGCTTGGCATGAACTGTCTTCCTTAAACCTTCCCATTTGTAGAAATAATTCTTACTTTTATTTTCATCTTTCCTGACAGCTCAGAGAGCGCCAAAAGAAGTTCAGATTTCTGACCCATAGATTTTTTCAGTTCCCAGGACTGTACTTTATCCAGGTCAGGAAGATAAAATGTTAGTTAAGTCTCCCTTAGAGGTTCCTAACTAATACCAAGAATCCACTGATAATCACCCTGTCTTGAGCACTTGGGTCAGGCACTTTACATCAATTACCTTCTTTAATCTTCACAACAATGGAGTGGGTGGAAAAGGAAGAGAAAGGGAGGAGAGGAGGAGAAGGGATAAGTATGAACTTTTCCTGCAGATGAGGAAACGGGCTTAGAAAGGTGAATAAATTTTCCTTAGTCTTATAGTTAGTAACAGACAAAACTAAAATTCAAATGCAGGTTCAAGTTCACTCCATCATACAACACCATATCTCATCTCTGATTTCAAATCCTCCTTACTAGGAGATGCCCTTGCCAATTCAAAGATGATGGTCTCTGGCTGACCAAGATGGCTAACACAAGACAACCTGGGAAGTTTAGAATATTTCCTCTTACAAAAATTATCATGTCAAAAAAATCTTTCCTTTTCCCTGGTAACTCTAGTCTCCAGGGAAACAAGATTTTAATGCAATGCCAGAAGCAGTAGACAAACCTGTATGCAGGTAGATTGCTAAATGCTCAAGCTGGGTATGCCAGCAAGCACTGCCCTGGGAATGAGAATACAGGATTTATAGCTACCGCACCACAGTCTAACCATGAGCAAGTTGCTTAGCCTATTTCAGTCTCACTCTATTTCCTTCTTTGAAAATGAAAATGAGAATTTTTGCTCTGCATATTCTACAGTCATACAAGAATCAGAACCAGCCTAAATCCCCAACAATAGGAGACTGATTAAATTATGACATATCCATGCAATTACATACCACAGTCATTAAGAAATAACTTTGCAGAATATAAATTCAGTTCATGTGTAACTCTGTTCAAGGCACTATGTATTACATGTATCAGCTCACTTAATTTTTCCAAAAACCTACAGGGTAGGTTTTATTATGAAGCCCATTTTTAGCTTTTCCAAAGTCACAGTTAAAATGTAGAGGAGTCAGAATTTAAACCCAGGTAGTCTTATCTAGAACTCACTCTAAACCACAATTACATAGAAATATGATCTACTTTTAAGCTTAAGAATGCAAGTTATAAAAATGGTATGATATTCACTTATCTGTTGCTGTGCAATAAACCACACTAATATGTAGCGACCTAATCTAACCATTTTCATCACAATTTATGGCATTTTTGCAAATCTGCAGTCCAAGATGGGCTCAGTTGGGTCGTCCTTCTGTGGGTCTTGCTGGTGGTCTTTTGGGTGGATGCTTTCAGCAGGCAGATTAGATGGAGTCTGGGTTCAACTGGAAGGCTGAACTAAGCCTCTCTCTCCATAAAGCCCCAGGGCCTCTTTCTCCTGTGGTTCTTCTGGCAGCATCGGTATACTTATTATATGGCTGCTCAGAACTTAAGGAAAGTTAGAGTGAAACTGCCAGATTTCTTTCTTCTTTCTTTCTCTCTCTCTCTCTCTCTCTCTCTCTCTCTCTCTCTCTCTCTCTCTCTCTCTCTCTCTCTCTCTCTCTTTCTTTGAGTCGGAATCTCACTCCATTGCCCAGGCAGGCGTGCAGCGGCACACTCACAGCCACCCCAGCATCAGCCTGCTGGGCTCCTGTAATCCTTCTTCCTCAGTCTTCCAAGTAGCTGGAACTACAGGTGCACACTGCCACGCCCGGCTATTTTTTAAATTAATGTAAAGACAAGGTCTCACAAAGTTGCCCAGCTGGTCTTCAACTCACGGGCTCAGGCAATCTATTTGCCTCAGCCTCCCAAAGTGCTGGGATTACAGACTGAGCCTGGCCAACTGCCAGATTTCTTAAGGCTTAGGTCTAGAATTTGCACAGTATCATTTGGCTGCATTCTTCTCACATTCCATTGATTAAAACAAGTCACAGGATCAACCCAAATGCCAGAGAGTGGACTACACAATTGTATGGCTTCTGGAAGCATGGCATTGGGGTCACCAATGGAATATACCACTATAGGATGTGGTAATGGAATCGCTGCTGTGGGAAAGTATATTCATAGAAGAAGTACCTAAATGGATATACTTTTAAAAATTAGCTGGTTATCTAAGCACAAGGACAAATTATAGGTAGGATTTTTTTTTCTTATACTAATCTATATTTTCCAAATTGTCTAGAGTGGATATGTACTAGTTTTATATAAGTAAAATAATAAAAGTTCCTTTTCATTTTCAAGAATAAGAAAACAATTCTGGGTCTGTATCTAACCAAAAATTAGTCAAAGCTTATCTCAGCCGAGCTCAGTGGCTCAGCCTGTAATCCTGTGCCTTTGGGAGGCTGAGGTGAGTGAATTGCCTGAGCCGGTGGGTTCGAGACCCGCCTGGGCAATTTGGCAAGACCTCATCTCTACAATAAATCAAAAAATAGCCAGGCATGGTAGCGCGCGCCTGTAGTTCCAGCTACTTGGAAGGCTGAGACGGAAGGATCGCCAGAGCCCAGCAGGTCGAGGCTGTGGTGACCAGGACCCGCCACCGCACTCCAGTCTTGGTGACAGAGTGAGACTCCAACTAAAAAAAAACAAACAAACAAACACAAAGCTTATCTAACTATAGCTGTGTGCTTATACATATTATCCATTAATTCTCTCATTACCCTGTGAGGTAGGTACTCTTATTATTCCCATATTACAGTTGCACATGCTGAGGCACAACAAGGTCAGATAACTTCCCAAGAGCACGGGGTTAGCCATGGGCTGAGCTGAGAATCAACACCAAGCAGTCTGGCACAAGAACAAGTTTCGGTGCTTGGGTTTCCTTGAACACTCTGGAGGCAGATGCCAACATCTGGCGCATTCTTTCTTGCTGTGATTCTCTCTTGTGTGAAAAGTGTGGTTCACTGAACTATTCTAGGAAAATGAAACACAGGAACCTCCCCCATCACCCATGGAAGTCCCCATAATTTCAATTGCTCTGACTGAGTCTAGGGAAACTTGTGTACAAAGATGGTCCTCAAGTTAGAAATCTCTGGAACCTGTCTGATAGTTTAATACCATGTAATATGAACTCATATTAGCTAACACACAAACGGAGAATGCCTCCTTCCTTACCACAGCACACATCCACGAAAGTACACACATGTGGATAGACATGTACGTTTCCATATTTATACACATGTATGGTCTGAGATAGTTTACGTATATGGGCACACACACATCCACACAAGAAAGTATGCACATACATACTCAAATGTTAGCCCACAGCCATATACATATTCCCATGCACACATATATAATTATTTATAGGAACACGAGTGATATGTGTACATATGCACACATTGCCACTCACACTGAGGCACACTCATGCATTCACATGCATGTATATTCAAATACATACATTTCTACATACATGGATGCAGCCATGTGCATTTCAGTCCTTGCTCACCTCTCAGACCAGTTGAACCCTAGATAATCTCAAGGAAAGACAGACTCTGAAATATCCCTTATCTTCAGGGAAATCAGCAGAAGTTCAATGGTTTATAGGAGAAGTACCTACATGGATACACTTTTAAAAATTAGCAGTGCTTATCTAAGCAAAGGGACACATTATAGGTGAGAATAGATTCTCTTATATCGGTCTTATATCGGTCTGTCAGAATGTCTAGAGTGAATATGCATTAATTTTGTATAAGTAGGATAATAAAGATTAACTTTTGTTTTCAAGAATAAGAAAATAATTCCTGGTCTGTATCCAACAGAGTTGACTTTTACAGATTCATTAAACAAATATTTATTGAGTGTTTGCTATGTGCCAAGCATAGTTCTTGGTGCTGGAAATTTAATAATGAATAAAACATACAAAGAAGTCCTTCCCTCATCCAATTACATTCTGGATTCCCAGAGAGATGTATGTAAAACCAGGAAAGATTGATTTTCACTTTCAGAACACAGTGCCATGGGAAGTACCAGTTGGAATTCTACACTCCCAAGACTGGATCAACTCACCAGACTGTGTCAAGGCCAAACAATGGCATCAAAAACTGTGAGAAGCTTGGGACCATCTCCCATGACTCTGACATCACAGTGGTCATAATCCAAACTGTGGAGGATTCGTTGTTCTTATTGCAGAGTGTGGCCTGGCAAAGCTGACAATGCTGGGTAAAGCTGAACAGAGACAGAGGTCCAGGACACAGGTGGAGAGGGAAGAGCAGAGAAGTGAGCAGCAATGCTGAAAGTATAGAGGTGGACAGCACTAAAACCAGGGGTCTGTAATTGGAATAGTGGAAGCAAGAAAGAAGTGTTCCCTTCTCCTTCCTTCTCCCAGTGTATACTGTACACCGGGACCCACCAGAACAGCTGGGGTAGAACACAAGATAGCAATGAGCAGGCAAGCCGTGAGAGCCATGGTGGGGCTGCCATGAGTAACTCTCCGCGGCACATCTGTACACTTATGCTTTTTAGAGGCCCAGAACCAAAGTAATTTCACCTTCCTTGAAGGTACCCTTTCAGATCAGGAGCAGAATCTGATAAACTCTGTGCCTCAAAGAGTCTAGCAGATGCCAAGCATCAGCAAAGATGGTTAAATGAATGAATGATTTAATAACATTCGTTAAGCCCTTTTGTACCTGGCACTGTTAAAGTGTTTTACATGAACGTTAAATTATTGTATTTCATCTTCACATCTGCCCTTTGGATGTGAAGAAACTAAGAAATATAAAGGTTAAATAACTTTCTGAAGTTTTTACTGAATAGAAATATGGATGGATGGATGGATGGATGGATGGATGGATGGATGGATGGATGAATGGATGAAGAAACAGTGCAGGAAAAAATGGCAGAAATGAAAACTGTAAGGAGTTTTATCTAGTTAAGATTCCATAGTCTTGCTAACTCCAAAAATACTCTACTCCCTGTTTCTGAAACATCATTTATTTTAAGATGTGCCATGGATTTAATAATAATTTTTCAGGAGGGAAATAAGCAACAGACCAACACCAATCTAACCATATCACACATACACATCAATTAAGTAGGTCCTGATGCAGGCACTTTAACATGTGGAAAATCATGTATCTTTCAATCCAAGAGATGGGATATTGATGCCAGAAGCCAAATAATCAAATAACATTAACAGGTATGCAAGTGACTGTGTTTCTGCAACATGTTCCACCTGGGACCTAACTTGCTCTCTGTGCTTCTCCAAGATTCATCTGATTTTCTTTGTTTGCAGCTAATTGCCTTGGAATACCCTGGTGATAGCTAGAGGCTCAGTAACTTTGGGTTAGTTGCAGTTCCCAGAAGACCAGGGCACAGATAGAAAAAGAGAGAGAAAGATCACCCCCTTTGTCTGGTGAATGCAAGCTATGCATATTCAGATTTCTGATGAATGACTTGAATCTTTAAGGGTGCCCAGGGTCCCAGCCCATTCTTCTGTGAATCAAAATGGAGTGACAAAAGGATCAGTGTTTCTCCACCCCTGACCCCAAAAATAATAATCATAAGTTTCTCCAAGATTTTTTTCCAGAAGTGGGAACAGGGAAGGGATGTTCTAACACCGGGATTTATAACATTTGGGAGAGTCACTGCTGCATCTGCAAAGTTATCTCCTTTTTATTACATGAAAGAGCCTTAGGGTAAAAGTAAAATGTCTCCTAAATTTCAAGAACCAACTGAACTCTGATTTACTTCAAAGAATCCCAAAGAACAGCTCAGCTTGAAAAAGAGATACCGGTACCTCAAATGTGACACACTTGATACTTTTTTTTTTGAGTTGGACTCTCACTCTTTCTCCCAGGCTGGAGTGTAATGGAACACTGCTCTCGGTCACCATACCACCACAGCCTCGACCTGCTGGTGATCCTTACACCTCAGCCTTCTAAGTAGCCAGAACTACAGGCATGCGCCACCAAGCCAGGCTAATTTTTTGATGTATTATAGAGATGAAGTCTCACCAAGTTGCCCAGGCTGGTCTTGGGCTCAGGCAATCCTCTCACCTGGTCCTCCCAAAGTGCTGGGATTATAGGTATGAGCCACAGCGCCCAGCCAACACACTTGATACTTTCAATGTGTGCTACTTTGGTTCTTAGTAATGGCCCAAGAGGAACTTGTTGTTTGACATATAAACCAGAGGATATATAATCCCATCACCTTTATTTTTCCTGATGTGTATGTAAATAGAGATATAGAAATTTTTGTTAAAAAATACTTAGAAGTTAAATCATCTATATTCCTGTTCTTTTTTACTCCAACTGATATTGCGCACTGAAATTATTCCTATTTGACATCACAATTACTTTTGTAACAGTGCTTGAGAACTGTTCCAAAGTCAACCTGGGTCGACTTGTCATTGTCATAGCAGTTACAGGGGCTTTGTAAGAAAGTTTCTGATCACTATCCTAACCCTTGGTACCTTAACAAGTGAGTCAGGCTGGATGGAAAAGTGACAGAGATCAGACAGAGATGAATAAAACACCACATGTGGTACATATACATGATGGAATATTATGCAGTCATAAACAAGGACAAAAATTATGAACTTTGCAGCAATTTGGATGAACTTAGAGACTATAATACTGCATGATATATCACAGAAATGAAGAACTGAGTATCACATGTTCTCACTCATAAGTGGACCTTGAATAATTATCATAATACTATAAGAAAAGGATTGGCAGTAATGAGAAATTGTGAGGGTAGGGGATGATGGCAGTAGTGGGAAACTGCTGGGGAAGGGGAACACACCTCATTAACAAGGGTACCTGCATAATGAACATTTGTATACCTAACCCTGAATTGTACCCCACATCTTTAAAATAAAAAATTTAGAAGATATGTTTCTTAAAAAAACACCACTTGTAAAGTCAACTATTATAGGGAGAACCCATTGTCACAATATTCAGGCAGGGCTGAAGACACACTAATGGCCACCGTGGCCTCAGATTCCTTCTCTAAGAATTCCAAGAAGTTCTTTCTTAAACCCATGGACATACGTCTTCATTGATTGGTTAGCATTTAGGCCAGCAATAAGCTGTACCCCACTTTTTTTGGAATTATCCTTTAAACACACTAAATCTAGTAATATAGATGGGTTGACTATACTCCTTCATAAACTCCAGGAAAATTCATGAGACTCAGCCCTAGTTCAATTAGCCAATTCCACCCGACCGACTAAGTCCATCCAATAAGAGTTAGCCTTCTGTGGAAACCAAAAGAGAATCCGTGGGATGGCTACACTGGCTTGTTTTATGGAGACCTAAAGTGACTAGAGGACGCTGCATGATAACAAACTGAGAACAAAGCCAGACAGAGGAAAGCAGAGTCCAGAAATGGAGATACAGAAAGACCAAATCCACATTGCATGGAAACTAGTTCAAAGCTCATATAACCTTATGCTGTTTATACTAACCATGGACCTATTTGTGTCATGTTCATCCCCTCTACTAGGAATCCCTGATGTCAGAGGCCCTGATAGTTGAGCTATCTCTAGATTACATATAAGTTCTTCATTGACATTTGTTGTCTGAATAATCAGTGAATTGCTTAAGACTGTCCTGGAAAATCCAGGTAGAAGCATGCCAGACCAATGTACCATCCACACATTAGACAACTATGTAAATATCCACCAAGATCAATCCCATGGGTGCTACCAAGTGTAAATGGGAGGAATAGCCAAGCCGGTTCTGCTTAGAAGACAGGTTGCCTTTTGCTCTAATAGTGTATGTCACTGTGTAATTATTTTTTCCTTCAGAGCACAATGAAAGACTGGGGCTATACAACACCCTCTGTAATCCATGTAGTTCATCCCCCAGGAGTTATTATTTAATCCCTCATGGGTGACATAATGCCTTAATCCTGTGAAAATGCACCTGACTAAAAAGTAATTAAGTAGAAATGCTAATGGTGAATTTTCAAGCAACATGGCCCAAGGGGGCTTTCAGTATGGAGTACTGGTTCAGTCTGCCTCTGCATAAAGCATCCTTGCTGTCAGTGTGTGGATGTCTCCTCTTCCCAAACCCCTCTCCCAGGCCCCCTCCTGCATTGTCACTGCCTTCCCCAGGTAGGATTAGAGGGAGGTGCTGTCTACCCTTCCATCCCAGCTTTCTTGGATTTCCTATAACAGCTGAGATCTCAAAGGTTCCTGAGGATCAGCCCACTTCAATGCTGAACCAGGAGGTCTCACGCATGCTACATCAGCCAGGACCACATGAGAAGGGGCAGTTGTGGCAGTTCTTTACTGGGAATATCCCCTCTTTGTCTAATATCTTTGCTCTCACAGCCTTTGGTGAATTTTTTTCCCATTAGAGCAAACAGTGCATTTAAATGATAGCGATAATAATAATAGTATCTCATACTTATTGAATATTTGCATTTTGCTGGAAACTCTCCTAAGTGCTTTATTACATTAATTTATTTTCTCTTTACAGCTATTCTGTGAGATAGAGACAATTACTATCATCACCTCCAATATATACAAGATGAACTGAGACACAGAAAGGTTCAGCATTGGCACAAGATCATACAGCCAGTGTTTGGAGGAACTGGAATGTAAAACTAGATCCAGAGCCTGTTCTCCAAACCACTAGGTTAGACTGTCTCTTTAGAGTTGGTGGTTTTCACTGCCAGCATTTCCCACTAAGTAGTAAGCCCTTTACAGGGAGGGACAGTGCCTGTAATATAGATTTTTGTTATTGTGTTGTCTTGACCCAGTTTGGAGCCCTTGCTAGAGGCTGGTCAGTTCCTTTTCTTGAACAGAAAATTTAGTTCATATTCCAAACATTTCCCTTTTTGGACTCTCAACTCCCACACTCTGGGGCAACTAAGCATTTGTCCCAATTGTCCTGGGGCCAGGCACCAGACAACAAAGAATAGCCCCTGTGTCTCCACAGAATAGCCCCAGAGCCTGCCAAAAATATTAGTCAATCCACAGGGAGCCCATGAAACTTTGCTAACCCCATGTCACTTTCCCCCTAGAACTCTAGCTTGCTGCTATCCCGTCCCTGGGCACAAACCCCAATATGGCCCTGCCAGACAGTCTTCTCTCATTTGGAGCTGTATGTAACAGAGCTCTGTCTTTTGTCTCTCTAGGTGTCAGTGTGCTGTGTTCAGCTATCAAAAATATGTTTTGATTGTATGAAACAGCACCTTATTCATTCCTGTGAGTCTTTAGATTACTTTCTTTTCTTGTACTGCCATCCTCAGCATCCATTGCTTTTCCTCTTGGTCACAAGATGGCTGTTGCATTCTGATCATTATATCTGCATTCCAGGCAGAGAAAGAGGGAGAATGAATGCAAAAGGACAGCTTTTCTAGAAACACCATCAAGTCAAACTCTGTTCTCATCTCACTGGGCCAGAGTTGTACCACAGGACCACCTTTTGCCAAAAGGAAGCCTGGGATATTGTTGTCTGGGCACATTGCCATTTGGAACAAAATCACAGACCTGTTACTAAGGCAGAAGGGGAGGATAAGAATGAGGATGCAATTAGTAATATCTGCTATATAGGAAAAGCACTTTACACAGCTCCTGACACATAGTAGATGCCTAATAAGGGTTAGCTGCCATGATGATGATAAAAATTTATGATTTTTATGCAATCCAACTCCTCTTGGGGCTAGAATCTAACCCTAAAGCCATATTTATCACATTTATATCCAGGCTCTGTCATCCTACCGAGCTCCTGCCAGCATCACCTGAGTATGAAGTCCTTTTTCCTCTGTCCCAGTCACTGCTCTGTATCAGCCTTCTGTGGTTTTTCAAGTGTCTCCAAGAAGCACCATCCAACCCGTCCTGGTTTCCTCATTTCCTGCCATGTTCTTCTTCCATGCCTACTCTGTCTAGATTGTATCCTGAGCCATCCAATGACTCGCCAGGAACGTACCTTCTCCTGGGAAGTTACCAGTAGAGCCTAGATGAGAAACAAGGGCTTCTTCCAGTGTCACCTGTCCTTTGTATCTCTGAAGTCCCATAGAAGCCAGCAGACCCCTTCTTACAAACCCTCCCTAGCCTCTGTCCCAGCCACTGATCCCCTTCAGCAGGAAGTTGCCTTAAGGGGCATTGATGGGAGTGGGGAGAGAATTCACTGAGGACTGTGCTAGCTTTAGGCACCAAGGAATCATTTCCTTCACTAGAGCAGTTCCTAAGCAAACACTGCGGCAACAAATGCACATATCCAAGTTTCCTTGTTCAAGAAGGCAAGAGATTCTTTCGAGTATGAACTTGGCAGTGAAACTGCATGGCCACTGAGTACACCCATTTTTAACTTTACGATATGTTTCCACATTGCTTACCAAAGCTGTTGTTCAAATTTATCCAACTGTGGATGAGATTTTCAGTTTCTTGGTATCATGACCAACACTTAAAACTGTTGGACTTTTTTTAATGTTTTGCAATTAAAAGAGTATGAAACAGCATCTTATGGATGTTATGTTTTGCATTTTTATGGTTACTGAGGGCATGGGCATCTTTTTACATGTTTCTTAGTCATTTATAACCCACAAAATCTTAAAGGCACTTTTCATGTAAAACTGTGTTATTTGGTACATAACTTTGGATTTTGATCTGTGGAAGAGAAGATTCCATGTGTCTATGAGACCCAGCCCTCCCTGGGTACAAGGTACAGTAAAAACACAGTAAATTTGCTACAAAGAACCTGTACTGCTGCACTGGGGTCCCTGAGCCAGAAAACAGTGGTCAATGTCCCTGGAAAGACAGCAGGCTTTACAGCAGGTGGAGTGGTAACTGAGAAATTGAAACTCTAGGCCAGGAGCCACTAGCAGAGAAGCACTCAGATTATTCATACCGGGCTCTAACCAATGTCTAAACAAGATTCTAGGGGTCTTAAACTGGAGTTGAGGTCAACGGTGGTTTATAAATTCAGTTCCTCGCTTCTGCACTGCTGGTGGGAATGCAAACCAGTGCAACCTCTTTAGAAGACAATGTGGTGATTTCTGAAAGAACTAGAAATTAACCTTCCATATTGGGAATATACCCAGAGGAACTCAAGTCATTCTACCAAAAAGATACCTGCACGCGTATATGTTTGTTGCAGCTCTATTCACAATAGCAAAAATGTGGAACCAACCATGTTGCCCACTTAAGCTGAAGTGGATTTTAAAAATGTGGTACATATACACAATGGAGTATTATACAGCCATATAGAAGGACAGACATATGAACTTCGCAGCAACTTGAATGGATTTAGAATCGATCATACTCAGTGATCTATCATAGAAACAAAGAACAGAGTACCACATGTTCTCAATCATAAGCGGACCTTGAACAATGATCATAATACTGTAAGAAAGGGATTGCCAGTAGTGGGAAACTGCCAGGGGATGGGGGTAGGATTGGCAGTTGAGGGAAACTGCCAGGAGAGAGAGGATACCTGCATAATGAACACTTGTAGACCTAACCCTGAATTGTACCTCACATCTTTAAAATAAAACAATATATAAAAATAAATAAATAAGTTTGGTTCCTGACAAAGGAGAAATCTGGAGAGTTGAGTGCTAGGTGGCTCGCAGTGAAAGTCGCTGCCCAAATTGATTCCAAATAGGGCAACATCTCTGAACCGTGGCATAGGAGCTCCCAAGGGAATGGGGATGTGAGGAGAAAGCCTATAGGAGCAGGAGAATGGCACCCTCTGGGGGAGACAAGCCTGTCCAGAGCAGGTCTCATGAGCTGTGCATAGCATGGAGAAGCAGAAGTGTGGAAAATCCTAGATGACAAGGATATGTTGGTTCAATGAGGCATACGATGTGGAAGAGCCTGTTTAATATTAATTATCTCCTCTTCCTTTAAAACTGAACCCAATTTTTGGGGGGTGACCATGTGCCCAGCGAAGACATTATTTTTCCAAACTTGTATTTATAGTTAAGCTTGGCCAATAAATTGCTAGTAGAAGTCACTGAGAAGAGTTTCTGGGAAATCTCTACAAAGGAGAATGACTCAGGAGGAATAGACTCACCTCTTGCTTTTTTTCTTCCTGCTTGGAATGTGGCAAGGAGACTAGTGCCTCAGTATCCGTCATGGTGGAATAGAAAACAAAAGAGTTCGGATCCCTGATTTCTCTGGGAACCATCAAAACAGCCCTGAAACTACTTATGTCTGGATTTCATTAAATGTGAAAGAATATACCTCTGCTTTTTGTATAAGGCACAGTAAGTGGGTCTCTGTTAGTAGTTAAAGCAGAGTGGATTACTTAGAGATCCACTGGGGGGTCTCAGGACACTTGAGCATATAAGAAAAAAGGAAATGTTAATAAGAGTCATAGCCGCACAAAATACCAACAAATATCTGAAAGATGCATGATTCAAGTCTGCAATTCCTGTTTGGGTTTTACATCTTTAAATAGGACACCATGCTGAATCTGGTTAGGAGCAGTCAAACATTTCTCAATGGGTGTGATCGCTCAGCTTTAGAAATAATTCCAAACTTCTAGTTCCAGTTTTTGGTCCTGATTTAGAAATATCCCAACCCTCCCATTTTACAGATGGGAAAACCGAATGACAGAGAAGGGATATGATTTACACAAGGTCGTAGAGCAGCAAACTGATCCAGGTTTCCTAACTCTTTTCAATGTTCATGCTGACACCCTATCCCTTGGACTTCAACCCTCCTACCTCCAACATACGATTGAACTGGAGTGCCTTACAAATGCATGACTTTATTACCCTTAGAAATCAGCCTTCTGGATTCCAGACATATCCGGCACTGTTTCCATAGTCATAACACTCCCATTGACATAGAAATTCTGGCATTCCTTCAAGTTCATTAAAATGGGATTTTTGCTGCATTTACCTTGCTCCAGAGCAATAACCATTTTCTCCCTGGGACATTTGTTCTCAAAGAATTTCCATAATCTATTTTTGGTTGGATGTAATGAGCTACCCCAAATGTGGTGCCAGAAGTTTGCTTATGTTTGAAATAAAAAAGATTAAAGCATTTGTTCTGACCTTCTTTGGCCTTTTTCCCATGCTCTCTCACTGTGGTGGGCATCGATGCCCACCCTGCTCCTGACCCACCTCAACCCTGATATTATTATGCAGGTCACTCTAGAGCATGTCCTTTCATGGCCAGCGTGGAGGAAAAGTTTACTGCATCTGGTCAATGGAGGGGACAAGGACGGCATTGGATAGGACTGTCCTGGGTAGGACAGACACCCAGAAGTGGACACCTGTGTGGTCTGAGAACTGAGTTCGAAGAGCAAAATGATCCCAGTGTTTATTTTAAAAGTGCTCATGATCAAGTTATTTAATTAGTCAGGGCCTATTTCTAGAGGATGTGAGGCATTCTTCCTGACAGCCAGTTTCTATAGTTCTGGAAGATTTGCTTTCACACGGAGAAATTTGGAAGAATCAGAGACAAGGTCAAGAAGGAAGGACGAGGTGCTATGGCATCCCCACGAGCACCACTGACTTGCCCCTGGTCAAACTTTATCAACCATCAACTGCAAGAAGGCTAGAGGAGGAAGGATGGGAGGAAAGTGGAATCAAACTCTATGGAAGTATACAATGGACCAGGACTCCAGCTAACAGACTGATACCCATGTGGATATCTAGGATCAGGCCTGGATTCTGGGTAGAAAAGCCTGTTAGAACCTCCTTAGAATGATAAGGTGGGTCCTGTCCTATCACAGATCCCAGCTCAGCTGCCTGGAGCATGTAGCAAGGAAACACAAATGATTGGGGACATAGCTACAGGGTGATGGAGACTGTAATGAACAGCAGAATATGTGTACTATCAAAAAAATTCAATTTCCTGTTTGTCAGACATCAATCTGGCTAGATAAAAGACAGCTGCCAGGGATATTTGACATGCAGACTAACAAATTGCAAACTCTGATAGAAGTAAGTAGTTTAGAAGAGGCAGGCACACGTGTAACTTGAAGGCCACCTCAGCCCTGAGATTTACATTTGGACCCCTCATCTAATGGGCATCAAGAGGTCCAAGGGCAAGATGAATGCCCAGCATCTAATAGTCATTAACTTAGTCAACATTTGTTGATCAGCTCCTCTGTGCCAGACTACACACCTGGCATTGGAGATCTAGAGATCAACAAGGATCTCAGTTATAGCAGGGACAATGGATGTGGGTTCAGGAAGGGTGACTTTGTTCGAAGTATCTTTGGGCAGGAACCAAGATTATTGATGGATATTGGCTCAGGGAAGAGTCAAGGCACTGTCGAGTCAGCCTTAAGGAGCCGAGAGAGACAGAAATAGGAGCCCCTGAGTGGAGACACCTCCAGAGCAGGGCTGTGCAGCTGTGATTAGACAAGTGAGGGAGGCGGGTCCAATTAAAGTGGCCAAGGCAGGAATTTAATAAGCATGGGAACACTTACAGAGACAGCTCCCTATTGGAGAAAATGCCCTCGTTTCTGAGCATTGAAATGTTTGATGTTGGACATTTGACTCTGTTCCAAGTTCCCAGCCAGCTCTGCAGAGGACCCACATCCCAGGGAGCAGCCTTTGAAGGAGCCAGGGGCTGTCAATGGAGTTGTACTAATTAGGCAACAGGAGTGGCCTCAAATGCCTGTCCTCATTTGCAATTCAGTGTGCCATATATATATATGTGTGTGTGCAATCTCCCTTCTGTAAAGTTATATCCAGGTTGGTAAGAGAGACTAACTTGATTACCATTTATGAAGCATTTAAAGTACCAGGCAGTTGCTAAATATCTCATACACACATTATATGTTTGTAGGTTTTTGATCCCTTTTAAAGATAAGGAAACGGAGATTCAAGGAGATGAGGTACTCACCCAGTGGCCACACAACTGGTTAGGGACAAAGTCTGGAGTTCAATCATTGTATTTACAACAATGGTTATCAGACCAGGTAACATGGTCCCTCGGGAGACATTTGGCACTATCAAGAGACATTTGATGTGGTTGTTGTTTTCATTGGGCAGGAAAATTTTTTAAATTAAATTAATTTATTTATTACAGAGTTGTGGAGTACAAGTGAGGATTTACTACATACATAGGCTGCATGTAAATGAAGTTTGGGCTTCTAGGTGAACCTTACTCCCTCTTTGTTGGACCAGGTACCCTTTGTGTTGTCACATGCCTCCCCCCTTATACATCCCTCCCTTCCCTAGCAGTGTCCAGTGACTGCTGATCCCACCCTTGTGCTAATGTGACTAGTGATCAGGGCCCACTTATGAGTGAGAACACTACTGGGGGGAATGTAAGCTAGATCAACCTCTATGGAAAGCAGTGTGGTGATTCCTAAAAGAACTAAGAATTGATCTTCCATACTATCCAGCAGTCCCCCTCTTGGGAATATACCCAGTGGAACATACATTGCTCTACCCAAAAAACACCTACACATACATGTTTATTGCCGCACTGTTCACAACAGCAAAAACACGGAACCAACCTTGCTACCCATTGAAAGTGGACTAGATAAAGAAAACGTTGTACGTATAGATGATGGAGTATTACACAGCAATAAAGAAAAACAAAATCATGGCCTTCACAGCAACTTGGATAAAACTGGAGACCATCACACTAAGTGAACTATCAAGAGACATTTTCAGTTGTCACAAGTTGGGGAGTGTGAGATGTTCCTGGCCTCTAGTGAGTAGACCAGGGATAGTACTAAACATCCTTCAAGGCAAAGAAGATCTCCCCTCAACACAGAATTATGTGACTCAAAAGGTCAATAGTGCAGAAGTGAACTTGAGAAAGCCTGATACACATAATTAGTCTGAAAGAGGAAGTTTTAAATCCTGTAGGCCTGTCATCAACTGTGTGATTTTGGGAAAGTCCCTTAACTTCTCAGTGCTTCACTTCACATCACCTTTAAAATAGAAAGTGTGCAGAATATGAAAGCTAACATATGTGAAAGTAATAGTCTTGTTCTCTCTCTCTCTCTCTCTCTCTCTCTTCCTCCTGCCTCTGTCTCTCTGTCTCTCTATGTTTGTCTCTGTCCCATCATGGGTTCTGCCATCATAGATCAAAAATATGATAGTCATAAATTTATTGCCTAGACTGACACCTAGAAAAGTGTTTTCTAGGTTCTCTTCAAAAATGTTTATAGTTTGAGGTCTTACATTTAAGTTCTTAATCCATCTTGAGTTAATTTTTGTGTATGGTGAGAGGAAAAGGTCCTTTCGCTCTACTGCATATGGCTAGTCAGTTTTCCCAGCACTATTTGTTGAACAGGGTATCCTTTCTCCAATGTTTATTTTTGTCAGCTTTGTCAAAGATTGGTTGGTTGTACATGAGCAGCTTTATTTCTGGGTTCTCTATTCTGTTCCCTTGGTCTATGTGTCTATTTCTGTACCAGTACCATGCTGTTTTGGTTACTGCAGCCTTGCAGTAAAGTTTGAAGTCCAGTAATGTGATGCCTCTGGCTTTGTTCCCTTTACTAAGGATTGCTTTGGTCATTCAGGCTCTTTTTTGGTTCCAAATGAGTTTTAAATTGTTTTCTTCTAGTTCTGTGAAAAATGACACTGGTAATTTGATCGGAATTGGGTTGACTTTGTAGATCGCTTTGGGCAGTATGGACACTTTAACGATATTGATTCTTCCAATCCATGAGCATAGAATGTTTTTCTATTTGCTTGTGTCATCTTTGATTTCTTTCAGCAGTGTTTTTGTAGAGATCTTTCACCTCCTTGGTTAGACATAGTCCCAGGTATTTTATTTTTTGTGTGTGGCTATTGTAAATAGGATTGCATTCTTGATTTTGTTCTCAGCTTGAACATTGTGGGGGTATAGGAATGCAACTGATATTTGAACACTGACTTTGTATCCTGAAACTTGACTGAAGTCACTTGTTATGTCTATGAGTATTTTGGTAGAGTCCTTAGTGCTTGCTACATATAGAATCATATTGTCTGTGAAGAGAGATAATTGAACTTCCTCTTTTCCTATTTGGATGCCTTTTTTTTTTTTCTCTTGTTTGGTCTGGCACATGGATATGAAGATGAGAACAACAGACGTTAGGGAGTTATAAAGTGGAGAGGGAGGGGATAAGGGATGAACAACCTATTGGGTACCATGCTCACTATTTGAGTGACAGGGTCAGTAGAAGTCCAAACCTCACACAATATACCCATGTAACAAGCCTGTACATGTGCCCCCCTGAATTCAAATATATACATATTTATTTTAATTTTAAAATAAAAATAATACAATAAAATAATAAAAATAAACATACAGGGCAACTATTTACATAGCATATGCTTTGTATTAGACATTATAAGTAATCTAGAGATGATTTAAATTGTACAGGAGGATCTGCATAGATTATATGCAAGGATGTGAGCATCCCAGGACTTGGTATGTGTGTGGTTGGGGGTGGGAGTCCTGCGGCTAATCTCTCACAGATACTATGGGGTGACAGTATAAATATAGTCTTCCTCACTTTCTGAAACTGATGAGGTGCACTACCAGAAGTTAAGCACCTGGACAAATTAAACAGTTCTACTAAACACAGCCACAATACCCGCTGTCTTACAGCAAGAATTTCTTCAGTATCAGAATCAAAATCACAACATCTTAATCTGAGAGTGGGAATGTTAGAGCTCAGCATTCTAGCTTTTAATCCAATTTATAGATGGAGACACTCGGGCACAGACTGTACATCAGAGAGATCTACATGTTTGCCTTTCTAGCATCCGGTGCTCCTTCTTCAGGTGGTAGTGCCTTAACTTCCCTGAGAGAAGCATACTCCCCCTCCATCCCTTGAGTAATTTGGGTGTGAATGATCCCACCCTTGATTCCAGGAAAAGATACTCGACACTGGTGTGGCCAATCAGAATACTCCATTTCCCTGGATTTATCAACTGGTTCAGGAATGTGCACATGACCAATAGTTAGCCAATGAGATAAGAGCTCATATCTGTTGTGGGAACAAACAGGAAATGAGTTCTCTTTCTACAGGACATGAGACAGTGAGGCTATAAAAATGACAACCTGGAGTCAAGACAGCTCCAACCAAAGCAGTGACAAGAAGCTGAGAAAGATTGTGTCAGAGACCTAGTCCTGGCACATTGTTTGAACCTCTGGATACAGCCATGCCTGCAGGTCCATGTTGACAGGGAACAGTGGTGAGCAACCATCTCCCTGCAATGTAGAAGCACTGGAAACGAAAAGAGTTGTAGAAGTAAAAGTCAAGTGGGTTTGCAAAGCTTTCAACTGGTTTTGGCCATCACTTTAGTTTCCAAGGTAAAAAGTCCTATTGAACATTCTCAGCAAACAAACAGTAGTAGAATAACAATGGAGAAGCTACAGTGGTCTCTGGAGTGTAACAGGCCCCGTCCCTTCATTCTATGGCTGGAAGAACTGGGTCTTTGAGGGGACTGTGATCTCTTAGCATGGAGTTGGATGGATGCAGAATGGAATCTGGCCACCTAATTTCTGCTTGAGAGTGTTTTTTTCCTACAATACACTATGCTGCCCAGAATCATATTTTAAACTCACAAACTTATATTTGTTGTTGCTGTTGTTACCAGACTACAAGCAATGTTATATGATTATAAATCTCAGAGGCATAGACTGACATTACTTTGGGTTTTTTTTTTTTCATCTAGCTGATTTTAGCAGACCCACAGTATTTTAATATGCATTTCACCTTTATTTGATTTCATGGACAATTGATTCTTTCACAAAGCAAAAGAAAACAAAACCAAAAAAAGAATATTTTCTCTTTCTTCTCAGCATGGACATTTCCAAAAGAAGGAAGTCCATTAGAGGGTGGGAGCCCAACCTGAGAAGCCACCTCCCTTCTTCCTAATGACATCAATATGTCTGTCACATACCCTTGAGCTCTCACCAGATGCTACTAGGGATGCATCTCCAAGAGTGAACACTGAAAATTTGGGTCCTGTGGGGAACCAGCCAGTCACTATTACCTACACATGGAAAGATAAACCAACCACTACAGCTGAACAGATTCTTCTGGACAATATAGGAAAGTTGGAATTAACAGGAGATAAGTTCATGGGAGAAAGTAGAAGGGAGATGTGAAAGGCAAAGCATATCAACATCATCATTCCCTTCCATGACTAGAGGTTGGACATTTACACCTGGGTACAATCCTCAGGAAGTCTCATACAGGCTAGCTGAAAGGATCCTCCTTCTGAAAACTCAAAAGAAAATTGTATTCCTCACCTAAACAGAGCCTAAATGTGAATAATATTATTAACAACAAAAACATCAGTTTACTTTTATCAAGCACTTACTAGGTTTCAGGCATTCTGCTGAGAATTCTTATGCATTACCTCACCTAATCTCCGCTGTTTAACTACTTTATGAAATAAGTGTTATTATTATCCCTTTTTTTTACAAGATGTGGAAAGTGAGGCTTACAGGAATTAAGACATAGCCAAGGTTCACTAGCTTATAAGTGAATGATCTTGGATTTGAATATCGACAGTGTGGCTCTGAAATCCATGATTTTGACCATTATTCTAAACTCTCTCTTTCCACAACTGAATGAAAATGGTATTGCTCCCATTTTAAAGATGGGAAAGTAAGGCTTAGAATATTTAAGTGAGGGTCATTTCCCCAATGGAAGTAGGAGCCAACTTGGACCTGAACTGTTGCTGGAATTTCTAAGATACATCCTCTCTTAGAGTTGCTAAACTGGTTTGGCTATAGTTTAGGTCCAAAGTACCAGACTGAAAATTTAGCCAGCATCTAGAAAAGTCAGGCTAAGGGGTGACTTGAAATCAGCAATGCCTGAAGCAACTCTGCTTCCATAATCTGATTAAATCATTCTCTAGGCTAGTGGACTCCGTCTTCTGTTTGCCATCTGAATCCACATACCTCCCTTTTCCAACCTGGTCACTACCCTGGGAGGCTGAACTCTAGGTTTCACCACCAGCTCCCAAGGCTTCTGACTTCCAATAGGACAGGCCGACAGTGAGCACTGGCAGAGATTGGAGGGAGGGAGGAGAGTGAAGCCAGACAGTTACTCCTTGATTCCTGTAGTGACACTGAGAGTGACTGGATAACTTCAGCCAGACATTGCAGAGTGCCTTCTCCCTTCTCTCTCTCTCCTCAACTCATTTTCCCACCCCTCCCCTCCTTCTCCCCCTCCCTTTTTCTTTCCCTCTCTCTCTCTCCTTTCCTCTCCTCTCCCCTCGCTTTCTTTTTCCCTCCCTCCCTCCTTCCGCCCCTTCCCTCCACTTGCCTCTCCTCTATGGGCCTCTTCCACAATGGTTCTTTTTTTTTTTTAGTTGGAGTCTCACTCTGTCACCCAGACTGGAGTGCAGTGGCC
>NW_007211607.1:0-453 GCF_000164805.1 Carlito syrichta | reverse complement strand
TCTGTCTTTATCCTAATTGCTTTGGATTAATCTTCCAGTATTATGTTGAACAGAAGTGGTTGCAGTAGGTGTCCTTGTTTTTTTTCCTTATCTAACAAAAATATCTTCAACAATTTATTATTGAATAGGATGTTAGCTATGGGCTTGGTATATATGACTTTATTGTATTGAAAATCATTCCTTTTATTCCTAATTTGCTGAGAACTTTTAATATAAAACCATGTTGAATTTTGTCAAATGTTTTTTTTTCTGTATCTGTTGAGATGTTCATATTGTTTTTGTCTTTTATTCTGTTAACATAGTGAAATACATTTATTGATTTGTGTACCTTGAATCAACCTTGCATCTTAGGAATAAATCCCACTTGATCATGATGAATTTTCCTTTAAATGTACTGAAGATTATGATTTGCTAGTGTTTTGTAACAGATATTTGCATCTGTCTTCATCAGTG
>NW_007211606.1:33836-46060 GCF_000164805.1 Carlito syrichta | reverse complement strand
TGGTATCGGACATTACTGGGAGGACTGAGGGCGAGGAAGAGGAAGACGGTAGTCGTCCCACCCTTTCCAAGCGTCATCTGGAGAAGCAAAGCGAAGGTGGACACTCTCAGTCCTGCCTGGGTATGCGCATCCCTGCTGTACGGAATTCCCAAGCCAGCTGCCTTGAAGCTGTTTGGCGGGAAGTTTCTCCTGTTCCTTTACTTTGTGGGTCAGGGCCTGGTTGCGTGAGTGGGAGAAAGAGAAAACCAGCTGGCCCTGGAGCCCCTTCTAAGGGCATCATCCCCCTTGCCATCCGTAATGAAACAAATATTCATTGAGCACCCGCTATGTACCAATTTTAGACTTTGGAGACCCAAGACAAGGACACAAGGACCCTGTTCTCAGGGACCAGTCATTCTAGTGGTTATGTTATAGACTGAAAAGAGGTTATTCTGGTTGTATTAGAAATGTCATTTAGAAAAATCTTAAAAACTTGTTTTCTTTTGTAGCTGAGTTGGGCTAAACGTAAAAACCTCTTGGATACAGAAGTGTGCATTTTTCCTATCCACTGCCCCCCTTCTCTCCTAGCATGGCATTGCCCCACTGGCCAATCTCATCTAGTAAGTCATTGCTGGTGCTGAAGATGAAGCAGCCAGGCAAACCAGACCACCTAATGATTAGGAGAGTGAACTAATGCCGACAGGAATGTGTCTTATAGCTTGGAGTGGGCATTGCCCACTTCCCCTTTATCTGAATACAAGGACATCAGACTGTTACAGGTCAGGGTTGTGAGAATAAAAGATTGTTACAATTTTGTGTTCCCCTCTGTTCAAATATTACAGACAGTAAACAAGTTATCGACTTAATTTCAGATAGTGAGAAGTGCGAGTAAGAACATCATTTGAGGTGATATGACAAAGAAATGTGATGGAGACTATCTCTGTATCCTGAGTCCTGGAACCTAGAAGATGTGGTCCTTCCCCAGCTTTATGTGGAAACTTTAATGCTTCTGTCCTACTTAGAGGTAAACTTAGGTCAACATGGGCAAAACCTAGGCCCCCATGTGGAACAGCCCAACTAAAAACTGCAAGGTCTCCCTAGAAGGGCTTACATAGAAGTCAGGCAGATCTGCACTATGGCAGTGGATTGTCTATTCATTTAGGCTGGAAAGGCCATACATAGGTTTTCCATGTTGGATACAAAACTAATATCAGCCATACTAAATAACATCCACAAGGACATACTCGTGGCACCTTCTGGTGAAAGGACTACCTAAGTGGCCTGAAATATTTTTTCATTCTAGTGCTAAATATCCCTGAGACACAGTTATTCAGGAATTTTTCTTTGGTGTGATTTGGCAAGCACTTTAGTACTAATGTTGAAGTGGCATGCCTTGCTCTATTCCAGAATTAATGATATTTGAGATGTGGAGATTAGTTAAACATGGAGTTTTATGTTACTAGAATTTTGAAGGAATTCCTGAAAATGTAATAACTTTTATTTCACCCCTATGTAATACTTTAAGACCTCCAGCTCTGTCTTCCCAAAGTCTCAGGAGTACTTACGGAAGTCTCCCTAGGGCTCCCACACATGTCACGACAATCTAATTACCACCTGATGCATCCACCATTTATAGAAGTTCAGTTGTATTTCTCCCTAGAGGACAAACATGAGTGCAAGGACTATGCCCTTAGACAGATACCGGCTTTTCTTTAAACCTTCCTCCAGGTGGAACACAGATTCTCTTCTGGTTTACAGATCTGTAATTGGCTCATTCCACTTAGGACAGGTTCCACTTTGGAATTTTTCCTAAACATCTACTGTGAAATCTGTTCCTCAGTAGCATCTATCTACTGAACTGCAGTATAGCTGTTGAGTCAGATTTGTAGTCATTCCTTTCCCTCACAGGACATCTCTCCTATTGTTTAAATATGTCCTCAAATTTCATGTGTTGAAAACTTAATCCCCAATGTGACAGTATTGAAAGATTGGACCTTTAAGAGATGATTGGGTCATGAAGGCTCTCTGCCTTCATTAATGGATTAATCCATTATAATAGATTAATAGGTTAATAGATTAATGAGTTATCATGGGAATGGAACTTGTAGTTTTATAAGAAGAGAAAGAGAAACCTGAGCAAGCACACGCAACCCTCTCACCATGCGATGCCCTGTGCTGCCTCAGTACTTTTCAGAGTCCCCACCAGCAAGGAGGATGTCACCAGATGCAGCTCCCTTGATCTTGGACTTCTCAACCTCAATAAATGTAAGAAATACATTCCTTTTCTTTATAAATTGCCCAGTTTTAGCTATTCTGTTATAGGCAACAGAAAATGGACGAAGACACCTTCTCCCCCAAAGATGCCAAAAGTAGGGACCCAGACCTTCATGGAGGTCTTCTGATTACTCATCCCCGGACCTACTCTGCTGTTCCTCATGTGGCATACATAATTCAGAGTTCTCTCATCTTCCTGGTCACAGTCCTGAAATAGCTCTGGCCTCACTGTGTCTCCTTTATAATGTGACCTTCATCTCTGAGCACTTGTTATAGCATCTCTGCTTTGCTATGACAGGTAAGAAGCAGAGTGTGCCTATTGCCACCTTCCTGCATCCTGAATTCCTGTCCATGTAGCCCCATCAAAGGCTGATTCACATCAGCTTTACTAATTGGTATCAGCTTTAGGAGATGTCCATTTAATTGGGAAAACATTTTACATCCCCTGGGAAGGTCACACTTTACCCCAATTTATTTCTCTGCTTAAACCATTATCACCCTGAGTAGAATAATTTCCAGTACTATTAAGCTTTCATGAATTACAGAATGCTTGAGCTGGAAAGAATTTTAAGAAACTGAGAGGTTTAGGGAGGTGAAGTTGTCTACCCAAGGTCGCATAGGGAGTTAGTGGCTAAACATAGTCTAGGTCTCAGATTCCCTGAATTCCAGGCCAGAGCTCCTTGGGGCCTCAGAGAGGTTGGCCTCAAATGACTCTTCTACAGCTCTTGTCTTTCAGGCCATACCTCACCAGTGGAAACACAGATTACCCAAAGCTGCCAAATATTTCTCTCCTGATCCCATACCTTCTCTATACCTTGCACACTACTGCCTGGCTTCCTGATGAGCCAAACATGGGAGAATCTTAGGGTGCATTAATAAAGGGCTTAAAGAACCCCAGGGAAACATAAGCCTGTGCTATATATGCTGCCACCAGGAAAATTAATACTCTATAGGACACATGGTACTTGATTGGCTCCATATTCTGTAGGCCCAAGAACCAAGGCAAGTAATTCTTGGGGAGGTCCAACTAGACACCAGAAGAAAAGACAAAACCCTCATGGTAAACACAGAATATTGCTTACCAGAATATTGCTTCCTTGACACAGCTTCTGGCAGTTGTGAGTGACTCCCCGACTCTCAAACTGTGACAGATTGTAGGGGCCCAAAAATGCTCAAGGAGTGGTCTCAAAAGTTTCCTTCATTTTCTGAGTGTGTCAAATTCCTATGGGACTTAATGTAGATCTGCAACTGAGGAAGGGAAGAGAATTGGTACCATGAGCAGGAGAACAAGTGAAAAGGGTTACAGCAGGGTAAATACATACAGAGGTGCAGCTGAGGCCAATGACTTGAGCAAATAAATTTTGTGTTCCTTGTCTTATCCATGCTTATCTTATCCATGCTTGACTGTCCCTCCAAATTCCACTGTAAAAGCCCAATGAATAGTAACTATTATACTGGGTCAACTCTATCTGCCTGAATGCAATGGGCTGCCAGCTACATCCCTATTGTTACTTCTCCATCAAGCCTCCCGTCTTGCACATACATTTTGAATTTCCAAGTTCTAGTTTCTTCATTGATTTAGAAAGGAAAATATTATAGCTGGGAAGGAGTAGAAGAAGGAAAAACATTTTCGAACTACCTCAGAAATCAGTACTTATCAAGTTTGAAGGAGATGGCAAATTTTCTGATTGGTATAAATTTTCTGTTCCTGAACCTGAAGTCAAAGTGAGGATGGCTAAATCATGTGGAATTTTGAAAAGAGCTCTAGTTTGGAGTCTGGCAGGCCTGTGTTTGAGCTTCAGCTGTACCTCTTATATAGCTTTAGAGTAAGACACTTCAGTATTCTGAGCCAGAGTTTTTTCACTTGTCAGATACGGCTCATAATACCACATACTCACAGAGTCATTGTGAAGAATTTTGAGAGTGAAGTGTATGTGTATGCATGTGTGGGCGGGCATGTGCATGCATAGGCATAGACACTTTCCCCCACATACAGTGAGTAGTCAATAATTGGAAACTACATTACTTTAGAGTTTATGGAAATGTCTCACACATTCTGGCAATGGGATTCTTGTCAATTACTTTTCAGGGTTGTTGCAAACTTTCCTCCTCTTCTGGTTTTTATTAGGTGTTTTAGTCAGAAGCTAGGATAGGCAGCATCAAGTACTGCTCATCAAAGGCCATTTAAACTGGATACCCATTAATAAAAATAAAATATGTGACTATTTTTTCACCAACTGTAATAGCAAAGAAAAAAAAGGCCACACAAGAGTTTGATAAAATACTGTTAGCAAGGTTGTGGGAAATTGTTATACATTGTTGGTGACAGTATAATTTGGTACACCCATTGAAGGCAATTTAGGAAGTCTATCAAATTATGTATGCGTAAAACCTCTAACAGTAATTCTACTTCTGGGAGTTTATGTTACAGAATGCCAGTATTTTTACATGTTTGAAATAATATATGTACCAGATTGTTCACTCCAATGTTGTAAGAGCAAAACCCAAATGTCTATCATTAGAGCACTCATTAAATAAATTATTATACAATCATATAATGAAGCTATAAAAAGAATGAGGAAGTATTCTATATATGGACATGAAAAGATCAACAAAGCCAGGCTCGGTGGCTCAGCCTGTAATCCCGTGCTTTGGGAGGCTGAGGTGAGTGGATTGCCTGAGCCCGCGGGTTCGAGACCCGCCTGGGCAGCAAGACCTCATCTCTACAATAAATAAATAAAAAATCAGCCAGGCATGGTAGCGCAGGCCTGTAATTCCGGCTACTTGGAAGGCTGAGGCGGAAGGATCGCCGGAACCCAGCAGGTCGAGGCTGCGGTGGCCGGGAGCAGCCACTGCACTCCAGTCTGGGCGACAGAGTGAGACTCCAACACACACACAAAAAAGAAAAGATCAACAAGATATTGTTAAGTGATTTTTTAAAAGTTCAGAAAAGTGCATATTAGATACTAAAAATTGCATGGAATAATGAGTAGGGGGATATCTCCTTATTTGAACACACACTTAAAGTTTGCAGAAGAGATGAATAACAATAATTAACTGTGTGGGCGAGCGGGTGGGTGGGAACTGGATAGATGGGAGCATAAAAGTTGGGAGGGACACTTTTCATTTTATACCTTTTCTTTTTTTGATTTTTGATACATGTGATACATAAATTTTATTTTATTTATTTAGAGTCTGAGTGTCACTCTGTCGCCCAGGCTGGAGTGCAGTGGCACTGTCACAGCCACTGCAGCCTCAACCTCCTAAGCTCAGATGATCCCTGCACCTCAGCCTTCCAAGAAGCTGGAATCACAAGCATGCACCACCATGCCCGGCTAATTTTTCTTTTTTATAAATTTTATTTTAAAAAGCCAATGATAAAGTTGAAAAACTGATATACAGGATAAAGTTAATATCCTTATTATGTAGCTCATTTTTATCAATTAAAATACATTCCCAAAGAATTATGTACAAAGACAGTCATTGTACTTTATTAATGGTAGTGAAACATAAAGAGCTAAATATGTAATAAGAGAGTGAGTAAATAAATGATAATATATGACTCTTTGATAAGTAGATTATTTGACAACCATTAGAAATATTGTTCTGGAAGAATTTTTCATGACATGAAAAAATGCTCATTAATTCAAAACATTACTTAGAAATTTATAAAATATCACCACCATTTCATTATACGTGTTGGTCTATGTATGTGTAAAACATCATGTGGAAAAGCTTCTTGAAAATCTACCAAAATGATAATAGTGATCATGAGTTGCTTTCCCTCTAGCTTCTGCATTTGTGAAATTTTCAAATTCTTAACAATGATGACACATTAGTTTGATGAGGAGGCGGTAATGATAAAGTTATTTCGAACATAAAAACCTGATAGGAAAATAAAAGGCAAATAGACATTTCAATGAAAAAGACAGTCAAATAGATAAACAGTGAGAGGAAATGTTTAATCTCAGAAGTAATTTAAAAAATGACAATAGAATAATAATGTGTTATTTATCAAATTACAAAATATTTTAACAAAGGCAGTATTAGCACTATCCAGGATGAAGAACAGAGCCTTCCCTTCTAGAACACTTCTGCCATCTGTAGAAAATAGATTTTTTTTTTTAAGGCTAGGAAACTGGTGTTTTGCCTGTCATACTGTAGGTACCTTGAACTTGAGGACATTAGTAAGGGGCAAACTAAAATGGAATAATACGGAAGGGGAAATTTTTTTTTTTTTTTTTGAGTTGGAGTCTCACTCTGTCGCCCAGATTGGAGTGCAGTGGCCGCTCCCGGCCACCACAACCTCGACCTGCTGGGCTCTGGCAATCCTTCTGCCTCAGCCTTCCAAGTAGCCAGAATTACAGGCGTGTGCTACCACGCCTGGCTAAATTTTTGATTTATTGTGGAGATGAGGTCTCGCCTGCCCAGGCGGGTCTCGAACCCGTGGGCTCAGGCAGTCCACTTGCCTCAGCCTCCCAAAGGCACAGGATTACAGGCTGAGCCACCAAGCCTGGCTTGGAAGGGGAAATTTTAATCCCTGTGCACATTCAAAAAGCAAACCTGCCTACCTAAACCACCTAAGAAGAGTCAGACTTGCAAGCAGGAACTTTTCCTAGTTCTATCTCTGAAACCACTGTGCTAATCTCATAATACATGCTTGAAGGTGAGGTCATGGTTGCCTAGGAGATCAGGAGTATGGGAAAAGTTTTAAGGCTGCAGACTTCACTTGTGCTGGGCTTTCCTAAATCCCCAATTCCATCTCTGCTCCAGGAGTTTATGTTAAAGATCATTTGTGTTGTCTTTCTCTTTATCGTTCCATATGTTTGCTGAATGGAAACTAGACCCCTTGATGCTTCACTGTCAGGACTTTCTCCTATTACACAGCACACATTATAGACTCCATAAAACAGTCCTCAAAGCAGGAAATAGAAAAGAAAGGACATCAGTTAAATAATCAGACAAAGAGGAGTAACCAAGCAGGACTTTGGCCTAGGGATTCAGGACCTTCCCTGGAGTCTGTAGCTGCTTCTCTTTTCCCTTAATAATATCTGCATTACATAGACACTACCAGGTATGACATTGGATTGAAGGAAGAAGAGACTTGACACAAGGAGATTGAGTAAAGAGCCTATTTTAATAGTCCGGTTGGAAATAATAAAACAGATACCAACACTTATTTAGTGCTTACTTTGTGTCTGGCACACTTCTAAGCATGTTACACGTATTAACCCATTTAATCCTCAGAACAATCCTATGAGATAGGTACTGCTATTGTCCCCATTTTATACGAGGGAGAGGTTAAGTATCTAGCCCAGGGTCATACAGCTATTAAGTAGATTTCCCCAGGTCTGCCACTGGAAGTCCAACACCAACAAAGTGACACATCTTATAAATAGTCTCAATTATGCCTTACAATTATCTACAGGTGAGGATCATTTTCTAGGAGAGTAAGAATATGAGCATGTACTACTAAACCAACCAATGCAAGCCAGACCTTTCTGATACTTAAAGCTATACCTCAATTTAATTCAATCATTTTTTCTGTTTATTAACATTCACTTTGTTTCCACTGTTTTTTTGGGGGGCACTACTCATAATGTTACAATAAACATTCTTTTGTATAAATTCCCAATCATAGGGTTGCTGGGTGGAGGAATAGGTACCATTTTGGTATATAATATTACCAGATTATTTTATACACTGATACACAAAGATGTAACAATACTCATTTTCTCCAAGTCCCATGTCCCCTTCAGAACTGAATACTGTCACGCTTAAAACATTTTGTCAATCATAAGGGTAAGAAAGAAGATCTGAGATTAGCTTTAATTTGTATTTTTATGTCAGAATGAGCACCTTTCCATATGCTTCCTGGGTACTTTGAGTTTGTTAATCTGTGAATGGATATTCATACTCTATGCACAATTTTAAATTGGGCTGGGTTTTTAAAAAACTTGTAAAAACTCTATTATAAAAATGAGTCCTCCTTATGTGTTATAAACCTTGTGAATCTTTTTTATCAATTAATCATTTCCTTTTTTTACTTTATGTTATCTTTTGCCATTTAAAATTATTAATTTTATATAGTTGAATATGTCATGTTTTTCCAATGAATTCTAAATAACTTGAGTCTCTTGAATCCTTACATTATGCATAATTTTCCTACAGTTTTTCAGTTATTTAAATTTAAAATTTTGAGGTAATTGTAGATTCAGATGCAGTTATATGAGCCCATGTGCCATTTATCCAGTTTCCCTAATGATAACATCTTCCAAAACTATAGTGTAATGTCACAACCAGAAAATTGACATTATGTAATCCACCAGTCTGATTCAGATGTCCCTAGTTATACATGTACAGTACTCATTTGTGAATGTATGTGTATTTAGTTCTAAGCAATTGTATTAGATGTGTAGGTTTGTGAATCCCCCACCACTGTCAAGTTAAAGAACAGTTCTATCACCACAAAGATTCCCCAAGTGTTGCTTTCATAACCATAGCCACTTCCACTTTTTTTACCTTCCACCTCTGTCCCCAACACCTGGCAGACACAAATTTCTTCTCCAGCTGTATAAATGTGTCATTTCAAACATGTTACATATATGGAATTATATGCTCTGTTACCCTAGGAAACTGACTTTTTTACTTAGCGTAATAACCCTGAGATTCATCCAAGTTGGGTGTATCAATAGTTCATTCTTTTTTATTACTGAGTAGTATTCCATGGTGTGGATATAGCATAGCTTTTTGAACCATTTACCCATTGAAGCAGTCTGGGTGGTTTCCAGTTTGGGGCTCTTAGGAATAGAACTGCTCTGAACATTTGGGTGCAGGTTTTTGTTGTGGACATACATTTTCTTATCTCTAGAATAAATTCCCAGTAATACAATTGCTAGGTCATATAGTTAGCACGTTTCATTTTATAAAAAATTACCAAATAATTTTCTAGAATTACTGGATCATTTTAGATTCCCACTGGTAATGTACAAGAGATTCAGTTCTTCACATCCTCATTAGCACTTATTGTTATTACTATTTTTATGTTAGCTATTCCAATAGTGATATCTCTTTTTCATTGAGATACTATTCATATGCTATAGAATTCACCAATGTAATGTGTACAATTCAGTAGTTTTCAGTACGTTCACGGGATTGTGCTTCTATTACCACGATCTAATAATTCCAGAATATTTTTATTACCACAACAAGAAACCCAATACCTATTAGCAGTCATTCTCCATTCTCCCATTGGTTCCCAGCCCCTGGCAACCATTATTCTGCTTTCTGCCTCTATGGACTTGCCTATTTTAGATGTTTCATTTAAGTGGAATCTTATAATATGTGACCTTTTATGTCTTGTTTATTTCACTTAACATAAGGTTTCAAGGTTCATCCGTGTTGTAGCTGCTCAAATCTGCTATTGAACCCCACTAGTGTATTTTTCGTTTTAGTTACTGTGCTCTTAAATTCTGGACTTTCCTTTTGGTTCTTTTAAAATAATTTCTGTCTGTTGATATTCTCTATTTAGTGAGACATGGTTCTCATATTTTTCTTTAGTTCTTTTGCTCTCCGAACTATTCAGATTGTTTATTTAATCTTGATTACGTTTGATAGTTTGTGGTTTTTGAGGATTTAATTCATGTATTTTAAATGATCAGATTTTGAGTATAAAAATTAAAAATTAAGCCGGGCTTGGTGGCTGAGCCTGTAATCCCGGCCTTTGGGAGGCTGAGGTGAGTGGATTGCCTGAGCCTGCGGGTTCGAGACCTGCCTGGGGAGCGAGACCTCATCTCTACAATAAATCAAAAAATCAGCCGGGCGTGGTAGCACATGCCTGTAATTCCGGCTACTTGGAAGGCTGAGGTGGAAGGATCGCTGGAGCCCAGCAGGCGAGCCCAGCAGGGAGCGGCCACTGCACTTCAGTCTGGGTGACCAAGTGAGACGCCAACTCAAAAAAAAAAAAAAACTAAAACTAAAAATTATATTATCTTTTTTTTTTTAAAGATGTGAAGTACAATTCAGGATTAGATATACAAGTGCCTCTATTATCTGTTTAATCATGGGCCACAGACTGGTACTGGTCCATGACCTGTTAGGAACCAGGCCGCACAGCAGGAGGTGAGCAGAGGGCTAGTGAGTGAAGCTTCGTCTGTATTTACAGCTGCTCCCCATCACTCACATTACTGCCAGAGCTCTGCCTTGTCATACCAGCAGTGGCATTAGATCCTCATAAAAGTGTGCATTAGATTCTCATAGAAGTGTGAACCCTGTTGTGAACTGTGCATGTGAGGGATCTAGGTTGCCTGCTGCTTATGAGAATCTAATGCCTGATGATCTGAGGTGGAGCTGAGGGTGATGCTAACACTGGGGGAGGGGCTGCAAATACAGATTAATATTAACAGTAAGGTTTGACTGCATGTTAACCACCCCCATGCCCATAGAAGAATTGTCTTCCATGAAATCAGTCCCTGATGCCAAAAAGATTGGGGACCACTGATACAGAGGATACCAGTATAGACACTAAAATCATTAAAACCAGTGGTTCCCAATCTTTTTGGCATCAGGAACCGGTTTTGTGGAAAACATATTTTCCACACTGGGGATGGGAGGGGGGAATCATCAGGCATTAGAACCCTCACATGCACAGTTCACAATAGAGTTCGCACTCCTATGAGAATCTAATGCTGCTGCTGATCTGACAAGAAGTGGAGTTCCCTCCTTCTCCATTCACTTCCTGTTGTGCGACCAGTTTCTAACAGGCCACAGACCAGGGTTGGGGCCCCCTGACCTATATTATGCTAAGGTAATTTATGTCTTCTTCCTTTTTTTATCAGTCTTCCTATAAGATTATTATTATTATTATTATTACTACTACTAGTAGTAGTACTAGTATTTTTTTAGTTGGATCTCACTCTGTTGTCCAGGCTGGAGTGCAGTGGCACACTTATGGTTACCACAGCTTCCACCTGCTGGGCTCAGGCAATCCTTTTTCCTCAGCCTTCCAAGCAGCTGGAACTACAGGCATGAGCCTCTATGCCCAACTAATTTTTTGGTTTACTGTAAAGACAAGGTCTCACTAAGTTGCCAGGCTGGTCTTGAACCCCTGGCCTCAGGCAATCATCTCATCTCCACCTCCCAAAGTGCTGGAATTACAAGTGTGAGCCACTGAACCCAGGAGTTTTGCTACAAGTTTATAAATATTATCTTTTCCAAGAACTAGCTTTTAAAAATGGATTTCTCTGTTTTCCCTGTTTTCTTTTGTATTTATATATAATAGTTGTACATATTTTGGGGGTATATGTGATATTCTGAAACCTGTATACTATGTGTAATGATCAAATAAGGGTAATTGGGATATCCATCACCTCAAACGTTTATCATTTCTTTGTGTTGGAAACATTATAATTCTTTTTCTCTAGCTCTTTTGAAATATACAGTAAATTATTGTTAACTACAATTTCCCTACCGTACTATTTAGATACTAGACCTTATTCCTTCTATGTTTTTGTACTCTTTAACCTCTTCATCTTCCTCTCTCCCCTTCTTTCCTGCCTCTGATATTTATCATTCTACTCTCAACCTCCATGAGATTTACTTTTTTAGATCCCATATATGAGTGAGACCATACATTATTTGTCTTCCTGTGCCTGGCTTATTTCATTTATCATAATGCCCTCCAGTTCCATCCATGTTCCTGCAGATGAGAATTTACTTCTTTTTTATTGCGGAATCTGTTTTCAGTTTCATTAATTTATACTCCTTATTTGCTTCCTTCTGCTTTCTTTGTATTTATTTTGTTCTTTGTTTTCTAGTTTCTAGAAGTAGAAATTTAGATTATGGATTTTAGAACTTTCTTCTTTTCTAACATAAGCATTTCCCCCTCAGCACTGCTTTAGCTGTGTATCATATATTTTTGCTATGTTGCATTTATATTTTCTTTTCTTTTTTTTTTTTTTTTTTTTTGAGTC